>NW_018108191.1:493898-514558 GCF_000183805.2 Loa loa
GTAACCAATTATTACCGACTCCTTGCTTATCGTTAATATTAACTTAGAAATTTGCCGCACGACGCTTAATGATAACAAATTATAGTAGCATCAAAGGATAGTTATATAATATCGAGATTAATGGGAGAATGGGAAGGAAAAAGATGGATTGATGTGCTATGATAGGTCAAAAGATGAGTAATTAAATCACGTGAAAACGATCTTTTTGTATACTATCTGAAGTTCAAATCATTCGTTATGTAAAATATTTTCATTCCCGACTTCTGTATGTCTCATACAATGCATCATTGTTCAAACATCTATCTGTATCATACTGTGATATTGCATGCTCAAAAGAGCTCCAAATTGAGACATATATCATTTACTCTTTCCACTCTTACCTCCATTTTCTGGATAAAAAAACGCTAATGATTTTTCCCTTATTTCCCTTTAATTTCTGTTTACCATTTCAGAGTTATTAATATATAAATCCTTGAATCTAACAATTGTCTTATTCGAATACTTTGTATTCGACTACTTTAAACGGTATTTTCGTCTTTGCAAGAAAAAGCATAGCATGGAAGCTATAGTCAATGATATTAAACAAGTATTACGATATTTTATTACCGCAACCTATGTCACCAGAAGTTAGAATCATAATCTAATGAACATTATTTGGAATGATCATGTTCAGTTTTTTACTACCGTATCACAATGTTATTTATAGGTATGGACGCAACATTTTGTAAATGATATGAAATGAGTCGGAATATATTCAAGAGAGGTTACACAATCGTTACTGCCGCACAACTGGTATCCAACTTTCTTTTTTTTTCTAAAGATTTACGAGATTTTCTTAAAAATTTGCCGTGGCTCAGAAATGATACTATCATAAGATAGAAAGATGGGAAACATTATTATACAGCACCGTTATGTATTCTTTCCACGGACACCCCTTTGTTACGGGGAAGAAGCTTGAGATCTTATGAAGTTACGAGCTATGATGGTGGTCAGACAGGTCTCAACGAAAGGATCAGACAAAGTGTGATCATGGACAAGAGAGTCCGCTAGCCCTCCGGCAACCATCATAGAAGAACAACTCTAATTCCGAACCTCGTTTACTCCTGTAAGGCCAAGGATACTCTAATTAAACCTACATTTTGAGGACTTCACCATCCTAGCTCGCTAGGCCCTAACAAATGAATTTTATGAATAAAGGGTGGATCTAATTTTGCGCACACTGTGCCACACCTAGAAAATCCATTGTACAAACTCGAAGGATACAGCCATATTTGTAATGTTTGCAGCAAGCTTGGGTAGAGTCCTTCTCAAATCTTCGTTCACGAAACCTAACCATGATGTATTCGCAAACTAAATTTGGAGAGAAGAAATTATGCTTGATCTGCTTAGTGATAGTGAACGTTGTACCTCCCTGAAAATATCAATACTCCTTGAAACGTTACACTTCCCCGATAGTTTTCAGTCATCGTACTTTCCGGGCATATCGCTGGTGTATGATTAATCCCAATGATTTGAACGAAAATATCCTAGCAAAACTAAGACTGTAAGGAAATGCTCCATCTATATAAAATCAGATTAGTTTAGAGTTTTTCATTCATCGCTCTCTTCGTTAGCTCATTTATCTGGAACAACAGTGACGTGTACATCCAACTCGGTTACAACGGCTATGGATGGCAGACGCTAGTTGTTGCATGCTTGTGTCTCATTTGGACGGTTAATCTAATTAGTTCACTTGCGCAATTAAGTGGCACAAATGTATTCCAAGAATACGGTAAATTCAAGGTATAAATCGACTTCTCACCTCTCTTCTTCTGCATTAATTTTAATTCTTAAATTTATCGACGAAATAGCAATGAATGAAAATTAGTCAATTCATTAATTGTTATTTCTTTAACAATATTTCCATATTAAGTTATTCGTTCGATGACGATTTCAGTTACTGATCATTTATGGATTTTGCGCATTAATGGCTATTGTTGCTGCTGCTTTAGAAACTTGGAACAGCAAACTAGCAGCAAATGCCGAAAACAGTGTTCTCCATCCACGCTTTGTTATCACTGCTGTAAATTATCTTTCTAATTATGAATCTATCCTTAATTGACATTTAGATTTACCTCAAAGCTGAATTTTTGGGAGTTTCAGGATGCTAATTACGTTAAAAAATTTTACCTATCTTTTGATATTTTCCAATAATTATTTATGAGGAACTTCATGAAGATTTAAAGTATTGTTATAGAATATCCTTTCTTGATAAAAAAAACTTTCAATTCCTATTTAATTTTAAACTTTTTCAACAATTTTCTCTACCTACACACAAATAAATGAACAATATAAGCAAAGCAGAAACAGCTTCATTAACAACTACCTCTAGGAAATACCTGATTTCTTCAATATTTTCTTTTAAATTTAGAAACTTAATAAAAACTAAAGTCAGGTTAATTGCAGGTGTTTTGTTGGTTGCTTGTTGTATCGCATGCTACCATGATTTTAACCATTTTGTTTACATAAAAGCATGAAATGGACCGAAAATATCACCAATTTCTTCTACGTAATACTCTATTTGCTCACTTTAATGTATCAGCTCAGTAAAATGGCGATTTACAACTTGATAAATCAAATTTATGCAAATAATCTTAGATATCTTCTAATAATAGTGGGTGGTGTTGACATTCAAACTGATGAATGTAAAAGTGAGGACAATAATCATGCATAAAAATGGAGTTCATACAAATTAAGTAAATTCGTTTGGACTATCTATTGAATGGAGGTCGATCCAACATATGATTAAGGAAGATCCTAAAAAATTCTTTTCTTTTGATTGAATAAAGCATAAGCATATCAGTATGAAAGTGTTTTTAAATTTAAATGTACCAAATAAAATGAATGAAATTGATGGCAATAAATTTGTGAGTTTTATTGCTTCTAAGCAAGAGTTGAATCGCCTGTTTCACTGTGTATATTCAAAAGAAGTCCATTTTAGGCTTTCACTAAAATTTCAAATCTTTCTTCTTCTTCGATCGCAGTTCATCTTGCATTATATTATAATGAAACGAACCTTAAGTGACAGAGTAGAAGAAATGTATTCCGCCAAAGATGCATTGCTACATTCATTTTCCGCTCTCTCAGTTTCAATTAACAAAAAACAACTTTAATAAAGTAGACAGAACTATATAAACTTAAACTAAAATTAATAATTAATGAATCCTAAATGAACAATTAACACTTTCAGTTTTAATATTTGCTTGAACTTATTTCCAATTCGATTTGCAGCAAATATGAAATGTCCGTGTAATGTTATAGTCTTAAACAACTTAACAGTCATTTGAATAAAAAGCTTAAATTACGTCTCATAAATTCACCATCATGATCTTTTTAACCATTTTTCTATGCCGAAAGCCAGTTGTTTATTTCTACGAAATTATTCTCAAGGAATCGTCCTGAAATATATTTTTGAATGCTGCTCATAATACATCATATAAGCTCTCCAAATTCTAGTTATTTATTTATATTATATACAACAGAATTTGCTTTCCATAACATTGCATTTTTCCGCTATGTATTATATTGCTTCGCCTATCGATTAATGATTCCGGTAATAAAGTTTAAATGCAAATTTCTTTTGTCATCTTAGTGTGGCAGTTTACCTGGAATGTGCAGAATAGCAAAACTTCATGCAACATATCAGCGCAAGATAGAAAACTTCTCTTAATGCCCTACTAATTTGAAATATGCACAAAATAAAATGACACATTTGAAGCACGAATCATTCAATTAAATCCCACAAACATCATACAATTATACAATCAGAGAAAATGTTTACATCTTAAGCAACATGACATATCAGCATTTCAGAGTTGCTCCGTGTAGTAGCAGGAAACGGCATGTAACCGGAAGCTTTTTCTGCTTCTGTTATCCACTTGTGACTAGTCTGATGGTCAGTGAACAAAATGTTTATACTAACAAGCAGAGACAAATACTTACACTGTTGAAATATTCGCCAGTAATGCCTTAGAGTTGTATAATGACACCGTCAAGTCATAAGATCTATTATTTCTTAGGAAAATTGTAAAAATATCAATTTCAAAAAACTTTACTCCTCCGATTATTGATCGTTCCACTGTGGATTTAAATTATTTTCTCCGCTGAATCCAAAACATTGCTCATTTGCCTTCTCCGCATTGCCTCTCCTTCCTTCCGCTTCAATGTCCTTCCTTTCTTCTCGACTTAGCTCATATTTGACCCAAACATCATTTTTAATAGAAAAATCAGGATTCGTTGACCAACTTTATTCATATTTGTTTTTTGACTTATACTAAAAAGGCTAAATGCATTTCACTTCATCTATCTTTCCGTTTTTCTCATTTTCTTATTTCTTTCTCGATGTAAATAATATTCAAGTGCAATCATCCATGAATTCCAACTTACCTGCTATTATTCTTTCGTACATTTCCTTAGCAGAGTGAATTACAGTTTCAATACAATCAATGTTAACACATTATAAAATTTAATCAATATTTAACCGATTGAAATTTGGTCGGTCGAAATTTTTAAGCGATCGAAAAAATTTTTAATAGATCGAAAAAATTTGGTCGATCGAAGTTTAATCGATATTTTTCAAGTGAATTATGTATCACATGAAAATGAACTATCGAAAACTATTTGTTGTTTTGAATTTGCTTGAATTAATAGTTGGACCTTCCTGTTAATTTGAAAATTATTCAATTCCGATAGTTTTCTTTTTTTTCAATAGTTACGGTAGTCATACTGGAAATAAACTAATTATGTGATAAGTTGATAACTCATAACTATCGTCAAGTATTGTCAGATATTTGAGCCACAAATTTAGATAGATATCGTTGCTGTTAGCATAAACTTCCCCATTCTCAGTGCCCGAATGATCTCCTATAAAATACCTTCGGATCTCAAATTTATTTTATTTAATTTTTATATCTTGCACCGTCAGTACTTTTAATTTGTGTGGCTAACTGTACATTTAATATTGGCAACCTCAGTCACCCATATTCTTCCAAAGCGATAAAATCTAATCTGTTCCCAAAAAGTTTGAACTTTCAGACTTCCAACTTTTCTGTCTGTTATTAATGTTTCATTTCGCTTTGATGAGGTATATGTCACCTAAGCATTTGGAAAGGATTCACTCTTCGAATGAATAAGTTGAGAGAAACATCGATCTATGCTTTCAAGATTTACAACTTTCACTTATCACCAAAATTTCGGATTTTTAGCAAGAGCGGATATTTTGCATGAGTGAATTAATCATTTTACATTATCTCTATGAAAGAATATTAGAAAGATGACGTGGTAACATGCAATATGAGCAATATTCACAGCACTGATTTTGCTACGGCTAAAATGTTGAAATTGAACCAGGTTTCATGATATCCCTTGAATAAATAATATCCAAATATATTAGCAAAAAGAATAAACAGTGACCAACATTGAGAAGCAACTTACATAATAGCAAATCGTAAAGAAGACTAAAAACTTTTGAATGATATAATAAGATTGCATTGTTAGTTAAACAGAATTGACCATCTGTAAAATTCAACTTATCCAACTCATTTATAATTTTCCCACTACTCAACTTTATCCATTTGCTTTCTCCTTCAGTGCTCTTCTTGTCTTGGTTCAGCTAAACTAGGCCACATATCCACACTTGCTTTCATCCCCAATTATTTTCTTCAAATTTTTTCATTAAGGGAGTTTTGGCCAACTAATCTCTTTAGAAAAAATGTTAGCCAGTACTTCGTAGCAAATTTTGCTAAAAGTTTCAGTGATTTTTTCAATACTGACGTCTTTGTCTCCACTCTAAGCTATAATTATGTATGCCACAGAATATTTCAAGCCTCGATGAATTAATCTGAGAGCCTGAGAAAATGGGCTGATTTAAGCTTTATGAACGAAGTTAGCAGTACATTGAGAAGTCTTGGTTCACTTCATATTTGCACATTGTTATTTTTGCAGTAACAGATGAAAGGTCATTTAAAATATCAGATCAGTGATCGATAATTTCTTTGCTTTTCAACTGATTGTTTATCATCATCATCATCATCACTTGAAGTTACTCGACTTTATTCTAATAATTCAATTCTATTTCCGTTTACAATGCATAACAATCTTAATAATATTAAAGTCTTTCATTGTAATTACAAATTTTATTAAAACCGAGTAATTTTTCTTTGTGAGTTCAAATAGACCTTTAATTAGGGCGACAATAATATGAACAGTGCATTTGAACGAAGAACTGCTAATGTAGGTAGAGTTTATTGGTTCAAAAGGTTTTGAGGAATGACTTTGAAGATCATAAGAGCAGTAACTGATCATCGGATGTTAACAACGACTATCTGAAAGACTTATTTAATGAAGCTGATATTCTCAGTGCTACACGAGAAATTATTGATCAATTTAGTGAGATAATTTTATAATCGTCCGACATCTAAACAAATTTAAATAGTTAAAAATTTCAGTTATGGTACGCTCTTGACCCGATTCACAATAAAAAAAAAAAAAAAAGTGGTTCTTTGTAGTGTTGTATTCTCTGCAATCACATTGATCGGACTGGAATGAAACTTGGATTATGTACGATAATCTCAGTGATTGCATTGAAAAGAAACTCATAATGATTTTTTGAAATCATATTTGCACAAAAAGAAATGACCATTTGGTCACTAAACGGTGATCTGTTGCCATAACGGTTTTCTGAATCCTGAAGAAGCAACTAGATATAACCTGCAATATTTCCAGCTCACAAAATCCAGCTGAAATGTATGTTTTATTCTATAGGATAGCGTCCGATCACATATCAACAATAGTATTTCAATAGGCAGTAAAATTTTGCTTCGCCCGCCATATTCATTGTATCCTTCATTAATCAACAACCACTTCTTCAAACATTTCAATCACTTTTGTTTAGGAAAATGTTTGCATCAATTAGTTGAATACAGGAAATGCTTTCTAAAAGTTCGTAAAATATCATGGACAAAATTATTATTCGTTGATATGAAGCATGCTGATTAATATAATCATGATTTTGATTGATAGGTATTGTGATTATGCCCGTTTTTAATCATTTCAATTTCAAAAAATGGCCCAAAAATGTAATTATTTCTTTCTGTTTTACATTTCATTTTTTACTTTTTGCGAGTATATTGTGTTGGCATATTTTCTGTTTAAGGAGCACACCAAAAATGAATTTAATTTCATGTCGTTCGAAGTCAGTCTAACTTGCATCAAATTAAGTTTATTTCCACTAAGAAAATGTGTTACAACTGGTTCAAACAATGCCTTACACTGCACTGAGATTCTTTTTATGACTACGACATCATTCAACTTATCCGTCCTTTCCCATCCAAAACCTTCTCTTTATCACTGAATCATTGATGGATGCCAAATTTCCAACGTGATAGTGTCATTTGTACCTGAATTTTAGACTACACTTTTTATATGCATCAAAAGGACTAATAAACTTAGTTGTTGAATAGATTAAAGTAATTACTCTATTCCCTTTGACAGCGATTGTTCAGTCGTATCTTGTGTATACCTACATATTTAAGGAAAGATCTCTTGTATTAAATGTCCGAGGTTTTGATGAATGACATCACAGCATAATCAAAGTACTCCACAAAACGTCATTCTCTTCTTTGTTCGGAGAGCAAGAAAACGAAGTGATTTACTTGCTCATTATGAATTTTATCACACAGAACTTCATTTCATTAATCTACGCTTTCCTGTCATAAGTTAACATAATTCTGCTAGCTTTAAACGAAAATTCATTATCTTCAAGATTTAATGTTTATTCAAATTTTCTAGTGATTAAATTTTAAGTGGAAATTTGCCTAATGTTTATCATGACTATGCTTGAAAATTCAGAAAGTAAACAAAATATTCGGAATTTGACCGCGAATAGATAGCAGTTCCCGAGAGTGCAATTTGCTTTTGTTGTTCATGAAAATGTCGGGAGAAAAGTAAAAGGATTGAGGAGGGAGAGCCTTTTTTTTTTTTTTTGGTAAGACACTGGAAGCAGTGATGGATCTTAGGCATCCTTAGCTTCCGTCCTATCCAAGGCCTGTCTTGTCAAGCTTTTATTTTCAGAATATGAACAACTGCGTATGATCCTTCTTATCAAATTTCATTGGATATTTTCTGTCGATGTCAGTAAGAGAATTTGAACGCTTTAAGAAGAGTTGTTGAGAATGACAGCAATTTCACTCTTCTGGACACATTTACTACTCATTTTTCTTCTTTAAATCGTAATAAACCAAGTGGTTTTCCATTAAAGTGTTATTTACGACCTTGTCAATTACTCCCCCCAACTTATATGTCAACAAAAAAGTATGATAGGTGAAAATCTCTGCAAACATATATATGATCAATGAGTAGCATCAATTTCATATATTCTTCATTTTTTCGAACATTTTCGAAAATCCATTGGGAGTTGAATGTTATTCACTACCAATGGATTTAAAGAAAAGTTTTATTGGACTGAAGTCGGACTGCCTAAAATTCGAATTTTGATTCCCATTTCTTCTTTTGATTGGATTTGCCTTTTAAACACTCGCTCATGAAATATGCATTCTTTTTTCTTTTATTTTAGCCCTCAGTTGTTGGATACTTGAAAGGAAGTAAGTAAATACCGAAGTAGTACTTTGTAAAAAATCAGTACCAAAATTTCAAATAAAATATTACATTGCAAAACTGAGCAACATAAATATCAACATTTGGGAAAAGTTTTATTCTTTTATCTATAAAAGTGACTGAATTTCTTTTCAACATATAAAGGTTACATGAAATGCTATTTAGTATCCAATAATGCATTATGATTTCAAATATCCATCCTTCTTTTTTTCCGTTTGTAATTTTTTCATTCCAAAAGCAATTCCGATTTTATTGATTTTACTGATCAAAACAACATTGTGTACACTTAATTATTTGTTCCAACTTAATACTAAATTTCCTGATAAAACAGCGAGAATTTTTCCACTTCTCAGCATATATCGCATGAAATTGGCCTTTTTTCCTTGCCTAAAATAAATTTTGGGAAGTTATGCATGCGTACTACTCATAAATAACAATATACCAAAATTTATTCTGTAAATTTTTTTACATTAAAATTTTTGGATAACATTAATCCCAATACTTTTTATATCTAATAAAACTCAACAGTTTTTTTCTTTTTTTTAAAATTTTTACGAGGTATAGTTAATTTGGTTTTATCAGAAATGTTGGAAAAAAAATGATGTTCTGGGAAACGTCAAAATGCGCATCTGCCAGCTTATTTCTGAAGGAGTGGAATCAACAGAAAAGCTACCTAGTTCCAGGTAATGCGAAATACAGTGGTTATCAGCGATGATTATGCATACGGCAAGCCACCTGTCGCTACTTCACTCGTTCGTACCTGTAAGCTCTTTATCAAATTTTTCAACATCTGACAAGATAACGAAATTGTTTGGAAAAAATTAATGAATTTAAAGAAATGATCCAAATCTGTTTACTTCAAGAACCTCAGCACTTATTCTTCTCCATTTCACTTTTGATATAACTCTAATTCACTCGATACTTTCAATTCTTATTCCTAAATTAGAAAATGCAAAATGCAAATGTGCAGTGTGAAAACATACTTGCAGTATTATGTGGTGCTCCTCTGTTTTCGGATCCGAAATGCCGTCCTTTTGGTAACCTGAAGTCTACGCAATTCTGCAACTACATGCCATTATCAGCGCGTTTCAAGAGTGATAAAATTGGAACATCAGTCCAAGAATCTTCTGGAACAGCAAGCAGTAGTCAAAAGAATCAGCCGTCTGTTTTGGTGAAGATGCATGAGGTAGACATCTGTTTGATAAAATGATCTGTAATCCTTACATGATACACCTCGCCAAACTATAATTCATTATCTGTGACGAAGACCGAAGATAACGCAACATGAGATTATGATCATATCGGTATGCAATCTTTCTATCCATAGACCTTTTCCTTACGGAGAACTTTTTCCAGCTAATACGCAGACAGATGATATGTGTCAAGTAAATACAAAAAAAAAAGGAAAAAAACCCATAAATAACAAAAATATCTGGGAATTTTCGACAATTAGTGCTGCATCTAACTGCATCTTCCATCAGATACTGTACCGAAATACTACATGATATGCAAGCTTAGTCTTATTGCAGGATAATTGCAGTGGTTACAGCAGCTCAACAAAGCATTACCTTTCGAGCAGCAAACAAAAACGGAATGAATTTACGGTTGAGGTGGATCATCGACTAGCAACGGATGACACTTTTCTAAGAGTGAAGAATGATTTTTTAAAATTTGCCAACTCTTTTATGCTACCTTGGAAGGGATGCTTGAAGGGAAGCTGTTGAATGTCAGAGTGACGATTCAATTTCTCAAAAATCCGACGCACTTCGTGAAATATTTGTTCTTCACACACTCTCTCATTTTTTGAAACAATTTTCGAAAGACTGAGCAAAGTTTTTGTTAAATAATAGTAATTCAATAATAATGATAATAATACTAATAATCAAGATATATAATGACAATAATAATTTAACAATAGCAATAAATTAACATTTTCAGAAAAATGACTTCTATGAATTAGATCACGTGCAACAATATTACGAAAAGCTCATGTGTCAATTAACTATGAGTAATTCAACTTTGATGCGTGAAAATCAAAGGTACCAAATTCGATTCGAGGTAAAAATGTCTATTTATCCTATACTGACTTTTTCTTTCAATTCTTCTGAATTGATCTGTCTTACAGTTCTTTTTTTGGGGATGGGTTAACATTAGATTGAAATGGAAAATGGAATGATTGGTAGCCTAAATTAATTTAAACAGTTCCTTAGATCTTTTAAAAGGGATTTGTATTCATTATATATCTGAAAATGACAACTGAAAAGTTCCGGAAAATTTATTAATATATTTAACTTATCTGAAAAAATGAGGAAATGCAGTTAAAACCAATTTGAAGCAACTAAGGATGCTTCTGGAAGATCATATTGACCAATTGAACAACATATATTTCACTTTATTTTTGAATGGATTCAATGCTATTCAATTTCCTGATGGTAAGTTTTATCAGGACAGAATGATATTTTGCAGTATCCGAACATCTCATACTAATTAATTATATAGTAATAAAGGACATGGATCTAGACTTGAAGCAGACATAGACTAGACTTAAGACAAGAACTGACATTCATTTCATCATATTTTATATGCAAATAAAAGTAAAATAACACTTTTTCGACTATGCGCTGATAGTTTATAAAACGTTTATAGGAAGAAATTTATTTTCAAACCCTTTTTGTGAATAATTGGATTTAGGTCAAATGGTAAATTTAGCGGGATTTCAAGGCACAAAATTGAAATTAATTCCACGTACAAACATGTTACCAGCTGACGTTTCGTCAACGACGACTGATGAAGACTTCTTTGCTTCTCCTCCTCATAACAGTAAAAGTTTGAATGTTGAAAACAAAGATCTAGAATTTTTGATGAAGTATCTTTTTCTTTTGAATGTTAATTATATCACATCCAAGCTGGATGCAGAAATCCAATTTAGGTTGAAATTTTAGCTGTGCTTGTAGTAAACTAAAAACAAGCATAGGAAAAGTCAGCATTGTCAGCATATTATTCAATAAACCTCTGTAACTGGTTATTTTCTTCCAGATAACGGTAGTTTCACCGATATTTCTGGTACTAAAGCATTCAACGAGGTATCTTCTGTCCATTTCCTCTTTAAAACTGTATCCGTGAAGAGCCAAAAGTCAAAAATTTGAAAAAAATGAAAATAAGGAATTAATAATTTCAGAACATGGGAATAAAGCAAAATACGGACATCCCGTTAAATGGCAGCGGTCAATCCTCTCAAAATATTTTAACAGACAGAGCTGATGATGATGATGATATTGAGGGTTATCTACAATGGATGAATGGACAAGCCACGATCCGGTGACTGATTTACAAAGAGCTGCTCTTTTTACCTACTAACTTGATGCACTTAACCTCCAACTCTTTTCGCTCTGCACCTGCAGCGATGGTCTACGATAACACTACGGAAAACCTCCCACAAAATCGTGAATTAAAAACTACTCAATCAATCAATCCAATTTTATAACATTAGAGACTGAAGTAGCTACAATAGAAACACTTTGAGCGTTAACAGATGAATGTCCTACTAATAATTTCTCATTATGATATTATAAGCAATCCATTACTTAATATTTGTCTTAATTGATAAGAAAAAATTTTATTCCTTAAAAACACAGACAAGATGGAGAGAGGACAGATATTTTCATTAAGGGGTAAGGTAAAGGAAAAAAGTGATATATTTTTTGATTGTGCCATATAATATAATCCTGGTATCAAAAATGTCTTCGCAGTATCTGAGAATTAAATTAGCAATTACATGGAACATTAAGATCCGACATTTTATAATTAGCAACAGTCTGGGGTGCTAGTGTTCTATGCGACCAAAAAGAAAAGAAGAAATGATGTACGGCTTCGCGTACACTTTTAACTGCGCTTTGTACTTTGTCATTCTCTGGTTTAATTGTGAGTAAAACAAATCGCATATGACGGCGATGTCGATGCCGATTTAGCGTAAGCATATGTTTCCAAATTTAAATTAGTCTGTAAGGTCTGAATGCATACCATCTCAAAACCCACAAGTAGATTCCATACTTGAGACTGAAAATAACTTCTCACTATAAAAACTAAGCTAATACTTTCTGGAGAAAAAATAATGAGTTTTATGGGACAACTGCTTCACAAAAATTGCTTTAAGAGATAACGAAGAATATTAACTCGAGATCACCATAAATATATAGCAGTATTACGCGGATAATCGAATGATCTGAACCTTATTGTTGAGTGATTATTAAAGGATCTAGGAAAGAGATCCTACTGTAGCTAATGCTTTTATTATCGAATCTAAAAAAGAGATCATTCATTCTCGTTATCTTCTTCAATTGGTGGCACACAGGGTTGTCGAGCTTGTCGCTTTGACCCTTAAAATAGATATATATTTTCATTAGTTTCAGAATGATCAAAAAGTGTAAAAAGGGCTTAGTAAAGCAATTTTCCTATGCACATAAGACGGAGATTATTAAATTTGTACTTTGATAAAATAATTGCTAAAAACAGCAAACTAACTTTTTCTCGCTGGCGTACTTTCAATTGCAGACATTTCATCGCCCAGACCAAATGTTAGCTGAAATGTAGCACTGCTATGGAACTTGAATATGATAGATGTTTCTGAAAATTGACTAATACATAGAAAAAAGAAAAACTCATCAATAAAAAAAAAGTGAAAAGAAAACCTCGTCGATGTTGTGCTCTGGCGTTGAAATCGCTCGCACTGGTAACTCGCTTTCTTCATCTTTCTGTTCAAACCTCAGTCTTTGGCTCCGCCTTTTAACCACCACAGTAATCGCAGTCGGGGTAGATTTTTCTTTAACACTTATCGAAGGTTGCTGCTGTAAAAAGAGAATATAGAAGAAAATTATGGTAGCACAGATTTGGAAAACCAAGACACAATTATACTACAACATGCATTTACCAACATTCCATTCTGGATACATCAGAAAGGGCTAAGACAACATGCAAGAAATACGTCCCGAAAGCTAAAAAGACAACTCACGTCTAAGTTCTTTTATATCTAGTTCACATATTTCTCACTTATTTTCATTTACCCATGAACAAAATGGAGACGTACAACACTTTCAGTATTCCCTCCTTCATCATCAATTTTCGTTTGTCCTTTCGTCAGTTTTCGATCACTTTTAACAATGGAATCAACTAGCGGGGCGTCGCCTAAATGTGGCAATAATGAAATGGAAATATTCCTTCCCGATTTTTTTAAATGAATATAACTTAGGCAGGAAATAAGGCATCAAAAAGTCTGATACTTTACAAATGTAAACGAAAAGAATATGCACAAACTGATGAAAATTGGAAAAAAAAAAACAATAATTAAGACTACCTCCGTCATTTTGTTCACTTCTCTGCATTTCTGTCTGTGTAATCGTTCCCACTTTACATCTTTGTTTTAGAATTCCAGATTTGAAACGTGGTGAAGGTGGCACGCCATCAGTAGCAAATGAAACTCTCTTATTTGGCAAAAGAGATGCTTTCAGGATTACGTCACTGTTGCATGGAACTTTCATCCTCCTTTCTTTTTCCTTAAATATGACACAGCTTTATCAATCCAGCTATTTCACTGTAAACTTGATCTTTATCAAATTATACTCTAATAACAAAAACTAATAAAGGATTGAAAATCTTGCAAGTTCAGCTATGCAGTTAACTAACGACGTGGTATGTCCTTATGGACTGAAATAACTGTGGTAGGTACTCTATCTGTCTGTCTTGCTCAGCTCTGTCAATTCTACATCACGACAGGTTTTTCCTATCCATACAGCACATTAATTTTCTTATAGTTTATACTGCCTGAATTACTCAATCAATTATTAAGCCGCCGATCCTTCCAAAGAAAGAAAAACTCAAGAGATTATAAAATGTATACCTCAAGTTTCTCAAGATCGAACTTTATTTCAGCTTTTAATTGCTTATCACTTGCCAAAAATTCATCTAACTGCTCGCGATGATCTTTACACAGTTCCCTAAACGGATTTTACTAAAATAGGAAGTTACATATATCATATCTGCCAGAAAATCACTAAAATTTGTGCAAATCAATTGCCGATAACTACCTCAGAACTCTTATGATTCCGAATTCCAGTTCCGGTAAGCGTTTCTCCTGCAGGTAATATTTCAGCTGTATAACGTGAGGCAAAATGGCATCGACGATACCCTTGCGAAACGCTTGTGTTACAACCTTTTTTGCTGCTTCCTAAAATTTCATTGTAATATTTTCATTTACTTTTGTTGAAATTCCTATCCACAGTGCAGCTTTTTTGCCCCCTAGCAATAGAACAAAAGGTGCAGTGGAAAGAGACGACAGAGAGTTTATAAAGGCACTACCTGAACATTTGATGGTGGTTCATCATCATCATCATCTGCTTCACCTGGTGATCTTCTACCCAAAGCCATAGACAATTTTATTTCCGAGCAACACATTATCTGTTATCAAACACGTATAGCACAATATTACAACGCTCTATAAGGGGAGATGTTCTGCATAAACAGACAAAACTAATATTTTGATAGTTTAAAAAATAAAAAGTGTCCTGGACAATCTATTAGCAAACAAATCATACTTCGTAGCAATCCTCAAGCAAAGCTTTAACACGACAATCGCAAATGTCGAGTTCACCATCTACTATAGCCGAGTACACTTCCTGACCAATACGCATTCCAATCGTGAATTTGTTTTCATCATTAAATGTTTTTATCTAAATACGAATATCGATGGAGAAATCACTTGCTTACCAATGTTTCGGCGGGACTCATATTGCCGATCCATTAGCAATGCTAACAGCGATAATACATCCATACAACATTTGAAATTTATTTAGATCAATTTCAATTCACTAAATCGAGTTCAAAAAGACAAGGATTCCAAATTGAAAACATGCGAACCAACCATAAATCGGTAAAGCCTCATTCGTGCATTCTTCAATCGGAACCCTGATAGAGAACATTTTAAATCTTGCCTTTCCGCCATATCTTCTTCCATAGCTAAAGATGAAAAAGAAACTACTGATATCTGGTTTGAATTTATCACGTAAAACCTTACCATTACTTGTCGCCAACCATAAACTGTGCGTAACTGAATTGAAATAAAAAACACACTCCAAAAAATGATTTACGAACATGTTCGGAAATTGTACAAGCAGGACATCAACCTAAAATAGAAGAACCACAATACAAGCTGTACAAATGGTATAAGATGACCTGGTGAGTCCATTCTTATTTGAGCCACATACCAAACACATCTCTGCGTATTCGCGAACCTCTTTATTTTTATCCAAAATCGTTGACACAAATCTATACATAATCTGAAAGAAATGTTAATATAAAAAAGGAATTTTCAGCTTTCTATTAAACGGAATCGACGATTATATATTACCTGCCCTTCCCAACGCACAAACTGTTCTTTGATGAGATGTGTCAACAACATAAGTGTTTGTTTCCGCACCAGCGTGGATGGGTCTTTCAGGCAAGAAGCTACGATAGCACTATGACGGTCAACTAACAACGTGTACCTGAACAGTAACATAAATGGTTGAAATTCAAAAGAAGCTCTGTGTTTTTGATCAGTAAATAAAGGTTAAAAAATTTCTGGACTTTATGTTTTTTTAAAAAAGAAATGTAGTTTTGAAATTTGGAATTCTAATAATATGTGAAATTAAGAAAAAAAAAACCTCTTGCAAAGATCGCAAATTACACCAACAATATTGCTTCGGACCAAGTGACTGCTGTTCACCAGAAGCTGTCGTGAGAGCACGGGTACGCATTTCTTTGCTAGTTTTTCATCCTGAAGTCTGTCAATATCATAACGTAAGAATAATAATGAGAATCATAAGAAAGAAATATTTTTGGCTGTACCTACCTGAAGACACATTTTACCAATGGCCAAAACTGCTTGTGCTCTTACGGCCGGACTCAACACTTCCATGTTGACAGCATGTTGATCCAGAAATGTAGGACCTAATCCATGAGTGGTTGGCTGCGATGTTCTACAGTCTTGATATGTCGATGTAGGTGCTTTCTGACTAACTTCCATATTATTATTAGGTTGACTAGAAGATTTAGAGCTTGGGAAAAAGCCAGTCGCAGAAACGTAATAATCACGAACATTGCGATCCGCATGTTGTTGAACACCAACTTGCTGCGGTTCTTGTTTCACAAAATCCTTAAACTGATTTGAAATCCTACCATGAAAATTAAATGCAAGAATTGCGAAGTTAACGTGGCTATTCGCTAAGCTTGACTGTACTATGCTTTTTTCAATTCTTTCCCTGTTTTTCCATTCATCCCTTCTCTCGCCAACCTTTCCTTATTTATTAAAACCAGACGCCCATTATGCCAACTGTGAAATCGCTTTCATTTCTGAGCCTGTCCATTCATAAAATAAAGTAAAACAAGAAAAGAAAGCTTACTTGCATATCAGAACAGTGGATAGCGGTTGATGGACGAACTGAAGGTATTGCTGGTAACGTATTGCACAAAGTGCCTATAAGAGCAAGGGGTCAAAAATACAAATCTCGCTAAGTTTATATGAAACTCACACCTGTTCAAGGCTCTTTTCACATGATAAAATTATTGCATGGTGAAAATAGAAGATGGTTTGTACCGCCTAACATTACATCTTGGATTGTCTAACATTAACCTTCAGTCAGCCACAAATTTTCAAACTAATATTGCATCAAAAAGTACAAAAAAGGATTAAAAATTATGTCAGAGATAATACAGGAATTTCTAAGTTCTGCAAACCTGTCTGAATCAACTGCTGTTGTATCACATCAGAAGCCATTATTAATTGCATAATATCAAATGCTTTCGGATTCATGTTTAATAAAATCGGATTGTACTGGATTGCTTCACCTAATGAGTTTATAATTCGTACAAGAAGTTTTGCTGCTTTGTCGCTGGAAATGAATTTCTGCTAGTGAAATCATTTAAAAGCGAGCAAAAAGAATGCAATCTGAACCACAAAAAAAGAAAAAAAAACTTCTGTTTCAACGTTCACTTCAATTTGCTTACTTTTCTTGGGGAAGTGCAGCGTCGCTGGAACTATCGATCGAACGAAAAATGATGTCATGTAAAATTTTGAGCGATTTATCTATCAAAATGCGATTAAATTCAAACAGTTGCTTAGCACCTGTATCATCATCGCCAATACCTCTACATAAACGGGCAAATGCATGATAAATATGAGAGATGTGACCTTCGTTGACGCTATAATTTAAAACTTCTAATTTTTGAAGTCTGGACTAGAACAAAAAAATTTACGAGATACTAACAATATGAATTCCAGTTAATCGCCAAATAAATTTATGTAACCTAAATTCAGTTAGCTTTGTGCCAAAATTTTTAATCAGCTGGTTTCGACTTGTTTCACTTATGCGGTCAGCACAGCGCGCAATAACTTCTGCAACGTAACCAACTAAATTACTTCCATCATTTTCATTCAGCGTATACCAAAAACGGACCGCATGAGATCCATCAATCTAAAACAAATTTAAAAATAAATATATATCGAAAGAGTTGTCAATTTCAAACGCATTAATTTCCAAGACTAATTCGCACCAGAAACACAAAAAACTAGAAGCTCGATCAAGACCTAAAGCATAAATGTTGTACCTTGAATACACTGCTTAAAAAGTTCAGTAGCATCCAAACAATATTTACATTCTTCAAATCATTACACTTCTTTAGCAAGCTCTCAACGGCATGTTCCGTTAACTCCCCTTCCTTCGCCTGATGAAGTAAAGAGCGCAATAACAAGCGTCTGTAATTCAGTTCATAGAAAACTCGAAAAACGCATGGAGGCAGATTAAGATAATAATGCAAGAATTAAGATTTTCAAACTTAGAATAAACTTAACACTAAGCTTCTTTCTCCTTCTCTCACTCTTTCGATTAGCACAGAATTGAGTGGAAGGACTGTCGAATGAGAAAATTTAATAAAGAAAACGAAGACCTGTGATTGACTTCCTGTTCCACTGCTTCCAGAATACGCCAAACAAAAGGTGTCGTGTCTTCTACAGCTGGCAAAACAATTGTTTCCTGCAATGTTTTTTTATCTAACCAAAATATAAGGTGAACATAATGTTCTCTAAATAAAACTACATAACTGGAAAGTCCCAACTAGAAATTTAAATGAAAAATGAATTTACAGAAGTTCCGCAATTTCGACATTGAATTTTGATTGGAAGTCTTGCGAGACTTGAAAACAGAAACTTACCAAAACTAATCTTGATGCTAATTGTACAACCGATTGTTCACGATCATTAATTAGCGGCAGAACTGATGTAAGCCACACTTTATCGAGCATGTTGCTATCCGTACCCAAGGATAAAAGTAAACGGCTTAACGATTCCGCAGTTTGTTTCCTTACCAATAACGAGGGATCTCGACAATGCCGCTGGAAACAACATGCATAAACAATTTATTACGTCAATGTATACAATACAGTGAGATGTGAGCATTTAAAAATTAGGATCACCTGGAAAAGTGATAAAAATTCTGTTTGTTGTGATTCAGAAAGATTTGGAAAAAGTGATTCAAGAGCAACTATCGCTGCTCTGCGAGTTGATACCTGAAAGTATTCCATTAATTTAAAATGGAGTTGACATGCAGTATAATTTTTCTTAGTTTTTGGAGAAAACAAATATCGAAAAGGAGTATAAATTAAAAAAAAAGAAAAAAAAAATTATCGAGTACTCTTGCATCCATACAACGAGTAGCAATAATTTTCAAAAGTGGAGCATCATCCTGATGTTTCTTAGCATCCTCATCGTCACAGTCGTAAACATACACCTATAAAATGATTTAGTCCTTCAAAAGTCTTTTAACAGAGGATGACAGTATCATAAGACGAATATAGCAATTAAAAAGATTGACTCACTAATAAAGAGAGCGCTAACAAATAAATTAGACCAATCCAAACATAGGATGCCGACATTCACATTAAACTTACGAAAGTTTCTGGCAGATTCAAAAGTTTGCAGCGTGTATTTTCGTCATTAAGCAACATTGCAACCTGCATCAAAGCTCGAGTTCGCACCATTGGGGATTTGTCATTACAACTTCGTAGTAAAAGTACCAAAATTGCATTGTGAAGGCCAACTTCCCTTACTAGATCGTTACTGTAAATAACTCACCAAAATCATCTTCGTTTAATGTTTTTTAACAGAATATTAAAAATCGCACGCAACTTCGATGTTACCGAAATGTCTCCAGATGCTGGTCGGAGTTATTCAATGATTTTAAGCTCATTTCATGATTATATAACATTTTAAAAATAACTGCCCCTCGAGTAAGCTACGCCTTCACCTCATCATAATGTAGAAGTAACAGTAAGTTAAGTTAAAATATACTAGAACACGTTTTTGAATCTTGACAATCTTAATAAATTCAATGCTAAGTCGGCCATAACATAATATTTATGATTGCTAACAGTCCAAATATAGCTAGATAAACTTATAGAGCGAGGATGAAGAAACATTTTTAAAAGGTTTTATAATCATATACGATATGCATGTACTATAATTTTAAAATAACTCTTACAGAGAAATGTTTTGCCAATTTACGTGGCAATAAACATGAAAGCACATGAGTTGATTTTCCTATGTATTTAAGATGGCCTAAAAAATGCGAACCTTATCGCTTTCTTTTTTTTTGCTTTCTTCCGAATTTGTTGTCTGTTATCATTATCTGAAATATGCAAAGAACATTAAAAAAAAATATTTCTTTTGTGGAAGTGTAAGGAATAAAGTTTAATAGTACCATCGTTTCTAGGTTCGTCTACTTCCATCAGTATTTCTTCGTCACTGGATGCATCCTAAGAAAAACTTTGGGAATTATTATACGACAAAAAACGCAATTCGCCCGAACATATGATGTTTACAAAAACGACCAAATCAGGTTTAGCAGAAAACGCTCTGTAAGCAACAAACAAGGAAGTAAGATATGGTATATTTCTTGATTTGTTGTTCTAAAATGAAAAAAAAA
>NW_018108191.1:514745-555434 GCF_000183805.2 Loa loa
TGAAGAAACATTTTTAAAAGGTTTTATAATCATATACGATATGCATGTACTATAATTTTAAAATAACTCTTACAGAGAAATGTTTTGCCAATTTACGTGGCAATAAACATGAAAGCACATGAGTTGATTTTCCTATGTATTTAAGATGGCCTAAAAAATGCGAACCTTATCGCTTTCTTTTTTTGCTTTCTTCCGAATTTGTTGTCTGTTATCATTATCTGAAATATGCAAAGAACATTAAAAAATAATTTCTTTTGTGGAAGTGTAAGGAATAAAGTTTAATAGTACCATCGTTTCTAGGTTCGTCTACTTCCATCAGTATTTCTTCGTCACTGGATGCATCCTAAGAAAAACTTTGGGAATTATTATACGACAAAAAACGCAATTCGCCCGAACATATGATGTTTACAAAAACGACCAAATCAGGTTTAGCAGAAAACGCTCTGTAAGCAACAAACAAGGAAGTAAGATATGGTATATTTCTTGATTTGTTGTTCTAAAATGAAAAAAAAGAAAAAACTAAATAGCACAACTAATTTGTCAGAGCTGGAGAAACGGAAAATTAAAAAATCACCTTTTCATCCATTTGTTCGCAACCATAAGTTCTATTCTCTTGCTTATAACTAACATCAAGGATATGACCTGGAACCATCTCCTAAATTAGACACCGCATTTTCCCAGATTTAATTCCTGCTGCGTTATTTCTTACAGCAGGAATTTTGTAGCAAATGAGCTTTAAGGATAAAACATTCTTTCATAATAGAGTCAGACATAAAGCTTAGCTTATTCCAAAAAACTTCAGGATTACGTGCAGGAAATTCACCATATTGTTTCATAAACGGTAACGCAACTTCAACAGCAAAACCACGGACTGCAACTTTGGAATTGGCGCCAGTTAACAGTAGGAAAGCGGCAAAATCCTATAAATAGAAAAAGGCAACTTGTTTTATGACTTATAAGAATTGAAATTCATAAACTATCCTTTTTAATTTCATTAAGAATTACTCGGATATATTTGGGAGGCAAGTAGGCAAGGACTTCAACAACGGAACTTGCCACCTTTGCACGATAATCACTCCGATCTGGACAACGAAAACACACATTTTGAAGCATCAATAAAATAGTGAATATCTCTTCTGCAGAATCTTTCTAAAACACCACTTTCAGTTAATTTTTATTTAGAATAATTGAACTGATTTTTTTTTTAACGAAAGCGTAATATGAGTACAAATATTTCTGCATTTTCGAAGTATTAGACAAAATTGTAAAATCAAAATATGTATCTGAAACCTTTGTGAACTATGAAATTAAAATCCATAATGTTTAGTGATTGTCTTACCCCTATTCTTATTTTAATGAAACTAAGCATCGCTTCCTTGTAAGTACTCATCAGTTTCGGTGGATGAGCATTCGTGGGAAATACGGTATTTTCAAGTGTCCAGAGTAATAGTCGTGGCATAACAATTCTTCCGTATAAAACGCCGCAGAGAGCATGCTGATTATCTAGAAAGCGGTGCATCAAAGCAAATGACCGGTCAGAAAATCCCCGTAATCTCTGAAAATGCTTTTTGGTAAACCTTTCAATATTTGAATCGCTAAATTTCTGTTTAAATTGCAGAAATTGCAGAAAATCACAAGATTTTCAATGGGTGAAAAAATTATCAAGCTTTAAGGATAACAAACCTGGAAATCTGACAGCAGTTTACATTCCAAAAAAGATGTTTTTTCGGAAAAGTCTAATTGCATAAGTTGTTGTAAAAAAATAGTCAGCGACGTTAAACATTGCTGAGCTGATGAAAGCAAGCCTGAAATATTGGAAAAAAATGAAAAATTAAGGTAATCAAATTATCAGTGTCAACATGAAAAACAGAAATTGACAATAGCGCCAACCTCTGTTTAAGAAGATAAATAATGAATCTAGAACGTCACATAGCATATATCTTAGTTCTGTTCTGTCCTCCATAGTAAACTGAACGAAATCTGCAAGACACAATATTATTGTGGCAAGTTCGAATCTTAATTAGCAAGTTTGGCAAACAGAAAATGTAAAAATATGCCAGTCTCGTAGATGGCATTGATTTACGAATAACATTCACATGCTATTTAGCAATTATCTGCTAATAGTCTCTACACCTCCATATAGAGTATATCGAAACAACTATATATTTGGAAAAATGACACTTTTTTTAATATGAAATGAGAGACCTGCATGCTTTATTCTTGAGTTGTTTGCAACAAATGGTTTCTTATTTTTACTTTTGGTGTTTCGAATTATTTCTACGCGATCGTTGGTTGTCAAAAGGTGACCATTACTAAGTAACCTGCGAATTAATCGTAATTGGTCCAAAGTCCTCTGTAAGCAGCAAAAATTAGAAATTTCTACTTGCATAATATGAAATTAAAGCTAATTCAATAAAAATAAAGTGAAAAAAAGTCACTTGGAAAAGACAATCATTGAAGATATTGAAAGCCTGCGCTCCACTTAAACAGCACAGTGAGATATAGATTCGAGAACCAATTAGTCCGACTTTCTGATCATCAAGAGCACTAAAACCAATTGCTTTCAATGAACAAAATGTGTTTCAACGGATAAACCAAGCAGTTTCATTACATATCATCTTTATGATGAAATAAAATAACTAAAGTCCAGATTAAAATAACTAAAATTCAGATTAAAATAACTACAATTCAGATTACTTCTGTGGATATAATAGAACAAGGGACATGAAATGATTAGTTTATCATCTCGAGAACAAATTACTAACTGGATATCTAACCTAATTGTAAATATCCTTAGAATAATCAAATTTAAAAACAACTAGTACTCGAAATATCAACACCAAACGGAGCATTTCTACAATAAATTAAATCCAATTATAACGAACCTCTAAGTGATTGATCTACCCAGTTCCTAACAAATCTTTCCCCTTATACTGCAAGAAGGCAGAACATATAGCTACGAAAATATTAGAAATAAGTGCTTACACATCAGGTTGTTGTCCACGTTCAATCAAATACCACGCAAAAACGCATAATTTCTTTGCATCAAAATTTCTTTCATTCATTTCATGCCATATTTCGGTAGATGAATTTGCTTTTTCAGCATACAATAATAATCGGGAGCATACTAAAAAAGTTCAAATTACGAGAGAAAGTTTGCCATTCATTCCAGAAAGTATCCTTTTATTGACCCGAACTCATTTCATTGCTCACATTCTGAAAGCCGCTGCAAGTAATCGAAAGCTTGAAGGACTGAGAATCGTATCACATGTACAAAGCTGCCGAAGTCCGAAAAATTATCTTCGAAGCTGAAAAAGTGAATAGTATGCTGTGTTATATATAAGGATGAACATTATCCAGATTCTCCTTAAAAGAACTTCGTTAACAGCTTTAAGTATTCACCTCTTCCTGTAACATAGCAATATTCCTTTCCTAAGGCAAAAAAAGACAAGACTGAAAAAGAGACCTTAGGGCTTTTGTTTGCATCATTTTTCTTACATGAACAGATATAGGATAGTTCTGGATAAGTATCCGGACATAGCATATTTCATCAACTATTCAGATTCACTTTACGTGGAAAAAATGATTACCATGCAGTGGCCCATTCATCATTCACCTCCAAGAAGATGCTGCTTACATCGTCGAGTGTTTCAAACAGTTTACGTTTTTCTTCCATTCAAATGAAATCGTCAGGAAGGAATTCGGAAGTCTCAGATGTCAGTTCTGGAGTGAATAAATTGCTTTAAGAGCGAGTAAAATATATGACGAAAGACCGAAAACAGGGCAAAACAGGTAAGACAAGCAGACTGTGAGAAATAGTGAAAAAAAGCGTTCAAAAACTTTTCCTTACTGTCATCTCTTTTTTTGTGACAAAGAATACTGGAGTCGATCTATACCTAACATATTAATAACTCTTCCTCGATTCGTGTAACATTTCCATCTTTTCGACCTTCACTCTAACCTTATGGGTTTTTTCGTTTCAATATATAAGGTATGAATTATGTGTTTCTTAAGCTTCCTAATCCTAAGGAGTCCAAATTTTTCGGTATTGCAATGATTGGTAGGGAAGTGAAAAAAACTTTCCGCACTGAGATAAGTATAATATGATAGAACATCTCACGTTGTAACGAGCATAAAACTTTGCTGTCCAATCTTCGAATTTTCATTTTCACCTAATGGTAGCGATGAAGTCCCAATAAATTTAAGCTGTAAAAACTGAACTGTAAGTATGGCTAGTAGAAATTCAGCTTTAGGCCAGCTAAACAACAAAATCTGCCAGCAACCAACAAACATTTATTTGGCCAAGAATTCAAATATGCGCGCCGAACTGCACGTTTGGAAATATCAACTGTTGAAGCTGAATATCGCGCTGACATCGCCGTACTGAGATTAGGAGTTTTGGTCCTCGCAACGGAGGTGGGAGGCTTATTTGTTATAAATAAGTCCTTTTATGACCTGAAATTGAGAGACAGTAGTGATAATTGTTAAATAGAATATAACATAGTATTTTCTAGACATGTCTAAAATAAGTTTGAGTTAATTATTTTCCTTTTCTTCATTTGCTTATTTCTTCTGCTCAATTCATGCAAAGTTACACGTCGAAGACTAGCTTATACTTCATATTTTATACAGGTACAGGTACAGTTCCTCCAAGTTTTCCAATGTTATATATTTGCTAACTGTTCAAATGAGTTTAAATTTAACAAAGGGGTACGTTTGGAATTGAATGTATGTTATTGTGCTTACTACTGTGATACTGTCTTTTTTTTTTATAAATATTTTGTTGCATGTATATGACGGGAGGAACTGTAGCTATTATTAGATGTAATGGCGAGAAAAAGATTGAAGAAAAATGCGAGAAAATATGAAACAAGGAAAAGAGTACAAAGCTTGTCAGTGGTGACTCCTTCACGTTGCAGAACTGGCGGAGCAGACGTCCCACACTATATAATTTCGAAATTACAACAAAATATGGTAAGCGTCGTCGTCGGTTTAAACATATGAGTCTGACAGCCAAAAACTGAGAGGGTTTGTTGACTTGGCGACGATAGTAATCGAGAAAAAGCTGTTTTAGGACTGTTAATTAATCCTTACTGCTCAAATAAAACGCATCTGCTCAAATAAAAGGCATCTCAATATTATTGCAAGTCATCAAATTCTTCATCCAGTAGAGTTCATCTATTTAGGATAACTCATCCCATTTATTCTTTGGGATAACTTATTCCTTGGGATTTTTTTCTTCCTTGCTTGGACAGGTAGTAGTTGGAGAGACTAATGAGTTTTTTTATCTTAATTTTATCACTTAAACGTAGCAAATCTGATAGCCGTTGTTTTTTATGGAAATGGAAATGAATCAATAAATTGGAATGAATCAATAAATTATAAATTCCACTTTATCCAAAGGAGTTTCTGGCCTAAATAGCTGCATAAATCTGCTAATAAATAAGATTTTGATGTAAAATAATGCCATTTACCATTTTAAAAGGCATATCCTTCCACAGCTTTTCTTATACGTGGTAACAAAGTTGCAGTGCTCAATAACTGAAAATGAAGAAGATCCAAGTGCGCTTGTCGGTATTAGCAGTGAGTCAGTTATTTCTGCAGTGCCTTTTATCGCCAGTCAAAGTTCCGACACAAGAAAAACTCATATTCGAGTATTGTTTTTGTTTCAGTCGGAAGACTCCTTAAGTTGAAAAATTTTGAGTTGTTCTCATGGGACTTGATGAATTAGGGACTGTTGAGTTCTGTAAAGGTTAGCTGTGCCAAATAAAATGTTATATCTGTTACGACTCTATTATCTTGATAACATGGACTCCATAGCATTGATGCCTGAATTATCTTAGTCATTTTTACATCGTCGCTATCTAGAGTGATGATTATTTTTTGCTAGTTTTCTTTGCTCATTTTCCAAAACATAGTTTTTGATTCCAACAGTTTCGGCCAATAAACGCAGTAACTGGACGAGGATTCAATTCTCACAGTGATGTTTGGCAGCCGGCAATAATGGATATTGGAGTAGACGAAAGTCAAATTTATCCTCGTGGTATGTTGTTATTGTTATTTAGCTTGCGTAATTTAATGGTCACAGCTCTGTAGCGAAAATCTCTCTTTATTTCGAACAAAATCAAAATTTATTGATTTGTAATGATTGAAAAATCGGGATTTATTAATTTGTAAAAAATTAAGAAAGTAGTTTATGAACGAACGTATGATAGGGAATTGATACCATTACAATAACATGAATGTCTGTGTGCTAATTTGAAAAACTTGCAGGTTTGACAGGACTAACAAATTTGGGCAACACTTGTTATATGAATGCAGCCATTCAGGCGCTCTCAAATTGTCCTCCTTTTTCCGACTTCTTCCGTTCAGTTGATTCCGTTGCTTCCTTTGCTTCAAAGATATTAGATAATAATGGAGAACCACCCGTTTCACGTTCATTTCGTTGTCTGTTGCGTTCACTTTGGTCTGAGGAACGAAGTCGATGCATTAATCCACAACTTTTTCTTGCTGTATGTTCTGCTTTGAAATGAAAAATTTCTGAGATTTATGTAAATACATGACTTTTGGAGATAATAGTTTCAATTTTTTTTTCAGCAAGTTCGCCACCAGTACCCACAGTTTCGTGGTCTGGCACAGCAGGATGCTCAGGAATTTATCAGATGCCTCCTAGATGTTTTGCATCGTGAATTACGTCAACCTGTTTTTGCTGTAAGTTAAAGTCTGTTTTCCGTTACTTTTGTATCTGTCCAATTTTTCTTATTTTCCATTATTCACAATAATTCGTTCTTTCTAGTGGGAATATCGGAATATTACACATACCTGTAATACACAGACGGAAGAAGAAAGCATCTCTGGTTTCATACGAAGCAGATATGTTCCGTCACGTTCCAGTAGTAGCGCGTCCGATGATGATGAACGCTATGAAACTGCGGATAGTGGCTGGAGCTCCGATGGAGTGAGTGAACTTAACGACGAAAATATTTGTTTATATTTTTATGTTATCTATATTTTCTAGCGTTTGTATTTTCCATTTATTTTATGTAGCATTTATATTTTTATATTTTTCGTTTATTTTTATTTTCCTTTATATTTCTATATTTTTGTTATATTTCTAGAATTTGTACTTTTCATTTCTCCAAGATCTTTCGGATGAAATTTCTCCTAGTATTCGATTATTCCAGGAAGTAGCCGCAGCTTCGAAAGCAAGTAAGCATGCAGGACCTATAAGCAGCGATCGACGGACACATATTCCAGATCATTCCGTGAATCAGCAAGAATCAGAAGAAACGGATCAGCGTATTGAAATTTTATTGCTTTTTACGTTATAGTAATTCTACTGCTTACGGGATTTTTGCTAGTTATATTGTGTACATGGAATTTAATTTAACAATGAATTTTTCTCTGCAACTTTGGGAATCTTGAACTGGTAAGCTCTTTTGGTTGCTCTTGCTTTATATAAGTCTTGATGCAAATTTGAATAGCTTTCAGGAAACAAGCAATCTAGGTCTCCTATTTATTACCGAAGTTTGGTAACGGAGGTCTTTGATGGGCGTTTAAGTAGTGTTGTGAAATGTCTTACATGTCATCATCTTTCAGAAACTTATGAAACTTTCCAGGTTAGCTTAATTCTAAAGCTGCATGGTTTAGGATTAGAGATTTTTACAGCTTTTGAAACTCGAATTAAGCTTCTGTTTGAACATTTTCCTTTTTGCTTGCGTTTTTATTCGTCATAAAATGGCCGTTGAAGGACTTATCGTTGAGCATTCCAACAAGAGAACAACTTGGTCACATTGCATCATACTCAATGAATCTGAACAGTGAGAACAAGAAAAACAATAAAGAGCAAGTATGTCTTCGTGGAAGTACATTGTACTTTGCTGATATATCGGGTTCGCTACTATATCCTGCTGATGTTCTCTTTTTTTTTTATCTGTCTCTATAAGTAATTTACAGGAAGAAGTTGATAGCAGTGGAAACAGTTTTTGGCAGTGGCCATCGTGGCTTGGAGGAAGCTTGTTTCGTTCAGTATACCATTATCTGTTTGGGGATTTAGTTTCTTTAAATGATGCGCTTGCGGCTTTCTTTTTGCCGGATGATCTTTGCGGAGAAAATATGTATTCTTGCGAAAAATGTGCCAAGTACAAATTTTTTGATGAAATAATTTTCCAGGGTTCAGCTATAAGATCTGTTTGATGTGTTATATATGACCATGTTCGGCGTAACCAGGAGGAAGAAAACTACCTTATAATTAACAATAAATTTAGTTGTTTGGTGACCTCAAAATAGATGAGTTACTAGTTTGCTTAAGGTTGTATCGTTGTAAGATTGAGTCTTGACGATTTCAGATTGCGGAACGGTGTCAAAATTTGCAAAATCATCGATCCACCAGAGATTTTGTGCATACATTTGAAAAGGTTTCGGCACGAACTATCATATTCGGTCAAAGTTCGTTTTCCTTTGTTCTTTTAATTTTTTAATTGTAACTCCTCTTATGTAGCATATTTTATAAGTTTTCCAAAAGAAAAAATTTTATAGATACGGAATAAGGTGACATTTCCAGTACATGATCTGGATTTAACACCATTTATCGCCAGTTTCGAAAAAAACAAGGAACCAGTGCTCTACGATTTAGTTGCATTCATCACACATTATGGTGCAAATGCGGAGAGTAAGTCATTAGTGAAATAATTACTTTAAGAAGTATTCTTTCCTAGCATTTGACTAGTATTGCTCTGGCTTCTTTGTTGAGGTCACTTAGTCTGAAAAATTTTGGAAACCGAACTCTTAGGATTGTGTTGAGTGGAAAGAGTACTTCATACTCTCTGTGTAATCTTGTATTTAATTACTAAACAAAGTCCATTTTATTTGAAGGTGGGCATTATGTTGCTTATTGCAAGAACGAAATGGATGATAATTGGTACGAATTTGATGACACCATGGTAACTCGGTTGGAAATCGCTGATATCCTGAGTAAAGAAGCCTATGTATTATTTTATCAAAGGCAGTCAACGCAGAGTATGGACGATATTAGGATTCGTGTGAGACAGATGCTTGAGGAGAACGATAAAACAAAGGTTGGATTGCAACAATTGGTGCTTCTTTTTTCTTCTAAGTTATCATTAAGTTATATTCAAGACTATTAAGACTAGCAGCATGTCTTACTGATCCTCTCACTTTATGATTCACATGATTAAAATTAATCGAATTTGAAAACATTTCGAAATTCAAAGCAAGATTACCAAATCTTGCTTTTTTTATAAATAGCAAACTTTTTAATTTGCTCTTGACTTTATTTTCACAGCCCAAACATTACTTCTTTTCGTGTGAAGGTCCCGTTGCATCACTATATTTCTCGAGAATGGTTGCATCGTTTTTCAACGTTTTCACGTCCTGGGCCTATAACAAATTATGATTTCCTGTGTCAACACTCACAAATCCTCCCACGTAGAGCAGCATGTCTTACTGATTTCTATGCAACGATCAGCAGTTCACTATGGGATTTTCTTTATGAAAAGTAAGTTTAAGAGCATTGTCTAAAGTCCTATTAATGATGTCAATTATCATTTAAATGAATTAAGATGTTCATGCATCACTTTCCTATTCAGTGTTATCAAGTGCATCGCATAATATGTAGGAATCTTTGATTCTGCGGCATAATTCCAGGTCTCATTAGAAATAACGCTATTGAGGTAATGGTATTCTCACGCTTTATCGTACTATTTAATTGTTATTGATGCTAATCAATTTTGTATTTCAATTGTAATGTTTAAAGTTTAGATTTGGTGGTGGACCTGCAAGTTCCGAGTTGCACTATTGCTTAATCTGCCAAAATGAGTTTCAAATAACGAAACATAAACGTGAAATTGAGCTTAAGGCATTCTTAACATTGGAAGGACAACTGGAACGATTAAAAAATGATATCCCAGTGCTCACTTATGGTTATTACATGCCACCGAATGTTATCGCGAAAGCTTGGATTGACAAATGGAAGGCATTTGTTGAAGGAAATGAATTTGGTTAATTTTAGGCTTCGAAACATTACATTTAAAATTCTATTTCGATATTAAGGTAAAAGAACCGCATAATAATCAAACTTCCAGTGGTTATACCGCAGCTGCTACAAGTTGGATTGAATTGCAGCTCTGTAAATCAATTTTGTACGCTGCGTTCGAACGACACTTGTGGAAATCTCTCTGAGCTTATCTCAAAATTTTTAGAAATGCAGTAAGATCAGTTAAAGTGCTCTACTTTGCACTACTACCATCATTTTTCACTTCTGACCGAAGGTTTCTATATCGTCAAAGTTGTTGGTATTGAATTTCTAGAAGTTTTCATTCCGAATCTTAATGTTTTGATCAGATTCCAGAACCACCGGGATCTATTGACAACAACATCGTACTGGTTTGTAGTAATAAGTGTGACACAAAACCATATTTACGGGCTTCGCACTATGTCCAGTTACCTCGTGAAGCTTGGTTATTTTTCCAGTCAATATATGGCGGTGGACCTGAAGTAAATTTACTTTTTATGTTTGTATAATTCTTTTGAATTTCATTAGTGGTGGTTGCTTTCTGTGACGTTTCTCCCGCATTGGACTGCATCTTCTGCTGTATGCACGACACCACCCACCACTTGTCTTGTATGATTGTAATCATTGAATTTCGTTGAGTTTCGTTATTTTTCAAATGTTATACATGAAGCTAGGTTAAGATTTGCTGAGCTTTAATTCCTACGAATTGTTTGCTTGAGGCAATTTGCATGGTTATATTTCATATTTAATTTTTTCTTTATATTTTAGTTACTATACATTCCGATGGACCACCCATCTTCAGAAAGTCTGCAGGAATTGGTTGCAAAAGCCAACGAAAAGATTGTGGAGGCTTTGGAAAGCTTGAAAAGGAGAAATGCAGCTGACATATCGTTTTCGTCAGGTTCATGAGCTATTAAAGCAAATGAAACGAGTAATATTAGTTCTACATAACTTCGCAAATGGCATTATTTGTTCTGGGAAAACTATTTTTCTGAAAATATTTGCTATTCGTGCATTTATACTTGAAATTTAATGTCAGTACAAAAAAATATTCAGTGTTATACTACAGCAGCCTTCAGGTTTGCTGAGATCGTTAGCCTGTCTGGAGTTTCTTGAAGGAATAAAATAGTCAACTTTGAAATCTGTTTAAGAAATTTCTTCGCTTTAGTTTCTGGTCTTTTTTTTCTTTTTTATCGATGTTAAGCTTTATGAAGAAGAGGCAGTTTCCCCTCTTTGCTTCTTTATAGGTTCTTATCGCCACGTTTTACCATGTTACAGTAAGATATAAAGATCAATTAACCTCTCTTTTGAGTAAAACGTAGATGAGTTTTTTGATTTTATATTTGATAAAAGATTGCTATCAGTACAGTAACTTTGTGAGTATAAATTATTATAGATCTACTAGGTGATTTTAGTCTACTGTGACATATTTAATTTCCTCACCTCAGAGAAAAAAGTTGCGACTTCCTAAATCATTGTTAGCACTTCAAAAGATCAGCATTTAAACTATTGGCAAATGCAGTGTAAGGTTACTTGATGATAATGATTTAGGATTTTTAGGATTTCTTATTTGTATCTCTTACTTGCATTTTATTTGTAGGTTCAAAAAGTAGAAGAATTGACGAGTACTTTGCTGTGAAGTCTGGACAAGCTGAGCTTGCTTTTAAGTACTTTGATTCGGTGATAAGTGATGGAAGCAGAACACGAACACTTGTACTGCTAGCGGCTTAAGCCCTTCCATAGGTTATATATTTTACATATTTCAACTCAGAATTCCTCGTTTTATAAGGAATTCTGAGTTGAAATATGTAAATTGCTCAAATATTTACATATTTCAACTCGAAGTTCTCTATAAAATGTTATATAGTTTACGGTTCACATAGTAGAGACCGTCACAGCTATTGAAATATTAGGTAGCGTGCGAAAATGTCTGCTTGGTGTTCGGAAAAAATTTAAAGGAGAAAAATTCGGAATTCAACATATCGAATCTCAGATTCAAACTTACCAAATGGATGGATGAATATTACATGCAAATGGGGAGGCTTGTTTATGAAAATTCGTCAAATTTTGATGCTATATATTCTACAGAGTTCTTAGTAGAGGTTGTTTTATACAGCTATAATTTTACGGAGTGACTAATCATCGGTGCTCTCAGGAGTGCACGATGGTCGAGGTTAATCTTAATCCAGAAGAAGGTCTGACTGAGTTCTGCTGATATCATGTATCATGTACTTTTTTTTTCGATATCATGTACTTTTTTTCTATAGGTTGGGTAGGAAGTATACGCGGTTATTGGAACCGTGAATTAAACCGCTGGAAATAAGTACAATCTCAATACCAAATTTTCTAAATGTAAAGTATGTTCAGATGTAAAGAAAATAATTTATTTACATCCCGGAGATGTGCTTGGTGATTGGACTGTTTTGGACAAAATCGGCGAAGGTGGATTTGGCGCCGTTTACCTGGTAAATTATAATATTTATGATGATAACTGGCTCATATATTTATCCGTAAGTGATAAACAACTATGGGAATAACTATACAAGTAATTATACAATCACAGAGATCTCCGAATCCCATGCAGTACCACCAATAAATTTGAATGGTAATTACTCAAGAAACTACAGGTAAAGGATAACAAAGGAAACGAGTATGCCATGAAAACTGAAAGTATCAATGCGACTGCTAAAGTAAACGTGCATTATGTTATGCTTACATAATTAATGCTTTAAAATAATTTTTTGCAAAGCAATGAAAGCAATGAATTTCAAGGAGTCTGATTTTTTTCTAAGCAGTCCGGTAATTAGCGCTGCTAACAGAGAGTTAAATATACAAGAAATACAGGTTATATATTATTGCCAAATTCGACCACCATTCTTAATAGGAAATTATAACCAAAGTGGTATTCAGACCGTGCATACAGGTGTTGAAAGCAGAATACTATGTTTTGACAGAATTAAAGAAAGCAAAAGCGACACATTTCTGTGATATTTTGGATAGCGGTTTGGTTGGCGAGAATAAATATGTAGTAATGACACTGGTTGGGCAGTCTCTCACGGTAGCTGTTATGGTGCTTTCATTTAACTCATTAAATCCTACCCAAAAAATTGCTTGAACATGTAATAAGAAAATTTCAACAAAACTGAAAAGAGCACAGGTTCGAATCTTAATCATTTTTGGAATTAAAATTGTAGGATCTGAGGAAACATGATCCAGCGCAGAAAATACAGAAGTTCACCATGGGTTGTGCACTTTCAGTAGGTATGAAATGTTTGGAAGCAATTGAAGAACTTCACAATATTGGGTAAATTACTGCTGTCATAGATTTTAAGACTTCCAAACGTTTAGACCTTTTTGTTTTTACAAAAAGTGTACTAGAAGATACAAAAATTATTTTACATTAAGATATTTGCATCGTGATATCAAACCCGGTAACTTCGCAATTGGTCGTAAAAACGTGCGACAGATTTATTTACTCGATTTTGGTATGTGTCGTAAATATCTTAACAATCAATCATACATACGTAATCCACGAAGATCTGCTGGTTTCCGTGGCACTGTCAGGTAGGGTGAAATCATTTCCGGATTTAATCAAGCTGCTAAATTTAAAGGAAACTCTTTTAAGAATTGGAAAAACTCGAAAGGGTGTTTTCTCGATTGGTTTATTCACAAATTTAGCTCGTGATTAAGTTAATGACAGCGTCATAATGACTAACGCTCTTCAAACTTATTGGAAATGCTGTAGCTAATTTCAGCTAATTTAAATTTAAATTGAAACTATTTTTTTGCAGATATGCATCAATAAGCAGTCATATATCACGTGAGCAGTGTCGGAAGGATGATCTGGAAAGCTGGATGTATCAGCAAGTTTGTAGTCTCTCTTTTATCGCTAAAATTAGCAAAATTTTAAACTAAAATGATAACGACTGGGCTCACAGTTACAAAATCAGTATGTCATTCATAGGTAAAAAGTGACATAGTTACCTGCTATCGATATGTTTCTCTCCATATGAGAATATTTTTAGCAGAAGCCTTACTAGCAGAAAGCCGTGTGGTGTAGTTCATTCGTTCAGAGTATTTCAGATCCTTTTCCAATTGACTTAATAATAGATATGATGTTCATTACTTCAAATCCTGCTTTCTTATTCTCCATCACTGTTATGATAATTTTCTGGTGGAACTAACGGTCGGTTATTTGCCGTGGAAAAATATGCAAGACAAGGATGAAGTGGGTCGATGTAAGCAACTCTGTCGCAAGGATGAATACATCAAAGAATTGTTTGGTGGCTGTCCAAGAGAATATATTACAATTATGAGACTTATCGATTCCATTAGGTTACACCTGTCTTCCGCAGATGTACTGTATGGTAACACACTACAGCAATGTTTCGCATAAATAATCATGATTTCCTATATGTTTATACTTTTTCTATGTAATAATTGTTGTAATTTTAAGATATTATTCAAAACCAGAATACAGTAAGATAACAGACTTATTGCGCGATGCATTACGAAACAACAATGTATTGGAGTATCCGTATGATTGGGAGAAGTATCTCGAACCATCGAGAAACACCGAAGGGACGGAAAGCAAAGTTTTGTAAAGGCATAACGGTAAACACTGTGCCAACTTTCTTTAGGCATTTCCAGTAGCAAATGCAAATAAAACATATCTCACCCTCCTCAATGTTTTCACAGAAAATAAAATCCAAAGGTACTGCACGCAGTCAAGCATTAAAATACACCATCAACTACTGGAGAACAACGTAGGTTCAATCCCCGTTACTTACTGAAATGTGATGAGTATGAAAAAAACTGCATATTACCGAATTAGTAAATACTATCACATTCAAGCATAATCCATTTTGAGTTAGCTGAAGAAGGAAAGTGATTTGCATAAAACTATTAAATGATAGTTTTTTGGCGCCGTTTAAGACATGAAGGAGCTATCCTTTCCCATTCAGTCTTTTATCCTGTCCAAAAAAAAGCAGACACATCGGACGATTAATACTGAAAAATTTCTATCCCTCTCTCGACAAACGTAACAAATCATTGCTATCACTCCAAAGTCTCTTCTCAATTTGATGCTAATTGTCTTTCCTTCTGTGGATACAGTCCATAGCATCATCACTGGCTGCTCTCTATTCGCACAGCTTTGTAACTGATTGCTTCAACGGAAATAAACTCGAATGTTAGCTAAGGCTAATCTCACATTATACGGATGAAATATGTTACTGTCAGATGGATCACAGACGTCGTCTATTATCTTTTTGATTTTCAATACGTTCTAGGCATCTCACTTCGAGATTTACGATAAGTACTGACTTGGTGATACACCTCGTTACCTTCACCTTTACTAACAGAAACTGAGGATATCCGAAGTCTTCCATTTACACATGCACATATGAGACTACGAAAACGAATAATGATGATAAAGCCTAATTTGATTTTAAAATCGACTGCAACGAATAGCTCGACTGATAGTGAGGAGTAATTTACAGGGGAATGGAGTTAGTTTACAGGAAAATGAGAATAACATACGGTGGTCATTATTACCGTTTACAAACTTTCTGTTATAGCTAGAAAACTTTCCAGAATATCCGAAGAATCCTAACAACCAACTAGGCCAACCTTATCATTCTTCTGACTCTCCCTTCCATCGATAAGGCGTAAGTTACACTTTGCCGATTTTACGGTCCGACCAGCTATAAGAATGCGATTTTGGATTTTTGTTTTCGGTAGGTCAGTAATATCATCACTGATTAATGGGGTCTTGGATTTATGAGAGTTCGTGAAGATACCTTCCATCGGAATGACAGGTAGGGAAAGAGAGAGTTATGTGGAATGTCACCATCTGTAGCCAAAAAAAATGACTGCTTACCCTGTTTTTCCACAAATCGACATCACGGGACGGATAGCGCTTGACAGCTTGATGCCTCTGACTCTTCTCTTTGAGTGTGATTTGTTGAACGGAAACGAAACGAAATAATGGTGAATCGTCCTGCGATAAATATTGAAGAATGCGCTTCATTTCTCACTGACAAACTCTCAACTGTAGGTCAAGTACTGTCATGGAAATTTCCTCTTTTTACGGTTAATTATAATTTCTCGAAACTGTTTTATTTGAACTTACAAACTTTTATTTTTCCATTCCGTTGCGATTCCATTCCGTTGCGATCAGAGAGTCGGAATAATGGCCGATCCGCTGTTGCCTTCGCCGTCCCACTTAATACTTTTATCGATATTTCCGTGTTAAAGTATGTCTGTTTATGTTGGATATAAATTTGCTTTACGATTGCTAATATGATGATAATCACATGCAACAGTTTCTCCTGATTGCAGACTTCATTCCTCTCCCTCGCTTCCGTGCCGTTGATTGGTGAGAAAGGGATGAGAAAGGGATTAAGTGACCTTATAAATTATCTAATGTCTTTTTTAACACAGACTACCGAACAGAGAAGAAAGACAGATAAACTCATGTAATTATGCAGTAAGAGGGGAGAAGTGATCGGAAGCAACTCGCGACGTCAGTCATGCTATCAGTACCGATAAACGATGCGGTAGGAAGGCGGAAGACGAAGTGCGTGGTTGTGGTCAAGTTGAGCCGATTCCTTAGTTAGATTTATTTATTTATCTGCTCATATGATTCAAGCCTCGACATCATATAAGTATTCTAAATATTATTTGTTTTCCTGGAAATTTCATTCCTTAGCCGCTATTCCAAGATTCCATTTAAGCTCAAGATTTGGATGGCAATGACCAAACAATTTCTGTGGTGTTCGAATAAGTCTGTTTTATGATAGTGTTTAAAGGTTCTTGCAAAGTTTGGGAAGATCATTTATTCGTGGAGAGTGCCCTGTCCTTGCATACTTACATACCTGATGCATACCTGATGTGGTGTAGCTGCGAAAAGAAAAAAGAAGAGACAGTTGAAACAATTTATACTTTCATCGTTCTTCGTCTAGTAAAATTTCATTTAATTTTCTCATAAGTTTCTATTTTGTTTGAGGCTGTTATATGCGACGTCGATGTTTTATCGCGTTTTCTATCATGTCAGTTTTTCTCCTCCTCCGACAGGGCATATCATTCAGTTCTTCGAATAAAAGGCCACAGGTTTGTATATTGATTTTAATTTTACGAGAAAAAACGCATCTTTTGTCATAATGGGACGTTTGGTCTGGTAGAACACTGTATTACATATTGTATCGAATATCACTATTGCTTGAAATTTAGTAGTCTTGCATCTGTTCAAATTTTTTTTAGAAGAGTTCACGTCTTACTGTCAAGTGCAGCTGATGTTCTAGTTATCTTTCCCCGAGTTAATGTTTTTGGGCGAATAATCGTAGGATTTTGGAGAGCAAAGTAACTACTATTCTACTCAGTAGTTCACTTCCTGTCGCTCCAAACAAGGCAATAGGAGTTGAAGTCTAAATAATTTTTATGAACATGAACTTGAAGATAGTCATAAAATATTTCTAAGGCTTGAATACAAATTTCTCCTATACATTGCATTATGATTCCAGTCAATTATTTCTTCCAAAATTCCAAAATAGAAAGGCCTATTTCGTCCTCTTTTTTTTAATTGAAATGATTCAGAATTTGTTGTCCGATAAAAATGTAGCTCAATCAGTTATTGACAACATTGGAGAACCTGTGGCTGTAGTTTTGGTTATGGCAGCGAAAAGAGAACGTGCTATCAGAAATCATTTAGATCAATTGATAAAGTTCGTCTTTCTGTTAATATCTGACTGAATCGAAATAGTAACCTGCATTCTGAGTTTCAGTGACTCATCATCTGTTTGAAATATTTCTCCTGATTCACTTAATGCTGTATTACTGGTTTATTTTTATCTGATTTTGCTGTAATAATTTTGTTTTGGCCTGAAACCAATACAGTTTCCAACAATTATTTTTATGAATCAGGGGAAGTTTTCTGGATGGAACAAGTTTCTCTTACATTTATTTGCAAGTAATATGAACCATCTATTCATAATTGTTTGGTTGATACATTTGACCAGTGATGAAATATGTATTCGAAGAAGAAAGAAAAATCATTTTCTTCTCTCTTTTTATAGATTGCGACCTTCTGCCGCTCAGTTTCCTATTGTTATCAGTCAAGACGGAACTGATCAGGCGGTAACGGAAACTATTTCATCTTTTACTAGTGAGGAAAAAAAAATTGGTTTTATTCATGTAAGTTTATGCTTTTGAACTAGATACAGGCAGCAAACTTTCGAAATGAGTTCATTTACTTTTCTGAAAATCTACTTTTTCCACAAGTAATTGTAATTTGAATTTAAGCAAATAAAGGCATATAATGTGAGTAGCATTGACGAAACGAGGTTGAACAATAGACTTGTTGCATTGAATAGTGAGATAGTAGCTATTTCTTAGAGATTAGTTGACTGTACTTCTGAACATTTTTTGTTCCAGCACAAAGAACAAGCAGAACCTCCTGGGGATTTGGATTCTGGTTCCAAAAATTATTTTCACATTGCACATCATTACAAGTGGGCTCTTGACAAAATATTTTTTGAAATGAAGTATGAGATAGCGATTATCACTGAAGGTTACCATGTTCACAGCTTCACAATTGTTATGTTTTTGTCTTTTGCTGATGAAGCTTCGCCATAACCAATCCAAACCAGTCATATAACGACACCTAAAAGATTATGCTTTCATATAGTTGTATCTCAATAACTTTTTTCATCTTTGTAATTCCAAAGCTTTTTTTTCAATTATTATAAGGCTATATCATGAAATTGATTATGGCATACATTTTTAAGCGCATGTTTTATTCTAACATAAATAATCTTTCCAGATGATCTGGACCTAGCGGATGATTTTTTTTCGTATTTTGCGGCTTCAAAACCTGTATTGCTTACTGATAAAACAGTTTGGTGCATCAGTGCATGGAATGATAATGGGGGTGCTAACATCACTGATCGTAAACATGGGGAGAGACTTTACAGGACAGATTTTTTTCCAGGACTAGGTATTTCTTATTGATTCCAGCTTTTTATAAAATTCAAACTTTTCAGTACAGTTTTGCAGAAGCTATCAGCTTCCATTGTTGGCCATTAGTGTAGTTTCGAATGAACGACCTTATTTATCTCAACATTCCATGTTATATGTTCCAAAATGTTTGGGAACTTTTTCTACTTGTACCAATGGCAACTAAGGCAGTTAATTGAACAACTAGTAATAATAAAGCAAAACTTCATTAATCAACCAACTTGCATGGAAACGCCAATTGAATCTTCACGCACTGTTCTTTTTCAATGACTTTGCCTAAATCTTTTTGTTCTCAAATCTTTTATAAGATCTTACCATATCTATAGATTTTCTTCTTTCAGGATGGATGCTTAGAGCAGAGTTATGGGATGAATTATCAACCAGCTGGCCTGAAATATATTGGGATGATTGGATGAGACGTCAAAATGTACGCAAAGAAAGAGTTTGCATCCGACCAGAAGTTTCAAGAACTTCTCATAATAATGATTTGGCAGGAAAAGGTTCAAGTGGGTAAGTAGTGATGGGAAAATTCTATCCCTTTTTTTCGCAATTTTTTTGCTGTTCGTGCTTAACAGAAAACTGTTTACAGTGGATTATACAAGAAATATCTGGCCTCTATTCGTTTACCTGAAATAGCAGTTGATTTTTCGAAACTGGATTTAAGCTATTTAATCAAAAGTAACTATGACAGGTTCATGCTTATTTCTACTTCTCCAACTCTTAAATATTCAATTCCCTCTGTTTTTCAAATAAATTTTCGCTGCAGGTCGAAGATTATTCGCAAGATGCTTATAGCATGAAGTTCGAGTTACATGAGCATATTTTTTAGTTTGTTAAATCAAGAAATCTCACGTGCTGTTATGATATCAGTAGATGAATTTTTGGATAGGACTTTTTCTGGATCCGGGCCTTTCTTTATAACATATAAAACGCCTAGGGATTACCGGCGCTTCGGGAAATCTGTTGGATTAATGCTTGATATCAGGGTGAGTCTCTATTTTCGTAAGTAAAAAATAAATTAAAGCGAATCAGATGTTTGCTTCCAAGTTCTGACATGACAGGGAAGATAGTTGCAAGTTTTGTTAGTTTTTCCTTGTAAATGTTAAGAACTTTGCAGTCTGGAATGCCACGAACAGCATATTATGGCATCGTAACTTTCATGTACTGTTCGGAACGTTTTTATGCAGCTCCAGAAAAGTTAAATTTTTCTGCACATAATTTTGGTCTACGACCTTCATCTGACTATTATAACGAAAAATGGGATAAAATGACTCGCTACCTCGAATTCCAGGAAACGTATTGCACACCTACAAAGTAAGATTCTTTGCATTTCATCATCATTAATAGCAGTCGATATCGATATTATCTCAACTATTATTCCTGCTGAAATATCGCTCAAATTCCAGTTATGTTGCATTTTCATCTTGAGATGCAAGATTTTCCTGCTGTACCTCATCATCTAACATGAACATAAAAGCTACTGTTAAATTTCTATTAAAGAAAAAGAACTATTAAACTAACTTCTATTAAAAAAACTTCTATTAAAACTTCTTTTAAAGGACATTTCTATTAAAGAAGTGTAGCTATAACCAGTCAACTACCGATCATTTTCCTCTTTAGAATTTTTTTATCTTTTTCTTCTCCAATCAATAAATTCAGGTATAAAGGGAAATGCGACCCCAAGGATCCAGATCTTATTGCATGGTTCGCGAAAAAAAAATTATCAAAAAGACTGAAACATTGGGGTGAAATGATCGTCAACTAAACGGATTGGGATACGCGATGTTACTTTGGGTATCGGTAGAATGTTAAGCATTAAATCTGTTAATATTCGAAACTATTTACTTATGTGTAGGAATACATTGTTACTTACCTTTGTTTTTGTATAAATGGCTGTTGTGGTACATATTACGTACTGCAAATGGTGCAAGAAATGTTTTTTCGGATCTTTTTTATATTTCTAATTTTGAGCGTATTCCTCTGTCTATCTTTTTATGAAGTTGCTGCAGCGACATTTTGAGTTTCTTTTTTTTCGAATAAGTTAGTTTAGGAAGTTGTGGTTTTCAAATACACTGTTTTATTTAAATAAGCTGTATTCAATCTTAGACGTTGACTGGAAGAAATCTGCCTAACAAAATGTTGTTTTTGGTCGAATTAGGTAACATTTGGGGAACAGATGTATTTTGCGTCTGTGGATACCTACGACCATGAAAATGGCAGTTTAAAGAGACGCTAATGACGTCAGATCAGGATTTCCATGACTTAACAGTCACTTTCATCTAAAACTATACTAAGCATGGCTCTTCAAGCCCCTAATATCACACTCCTATTCATCGAATCCTGGATAAAATAGCATTTCAAAGTACGTAACAGTATTCTTTTACCACAAACACCTACATTTTCTCTTCAAAGATGACTTCCTTAGTTTATCTTTTTTGCACCTTTAAGCGGTCCTCTTGGTCTCTCGTTTTTTTTTTGTCATTTGCTAGTACATACACTTTCCGCAAATTTATAATTCGTTCTTTCATTCTTTCGTCATACGGATTAGTTCAGCATACTATTAATTTATATTTCAGTTCAGAAACTCGGTGTTCATTTTTAATGACTATCACTTTTAAAATCAATATCTATATTTCAGGTTCTGCCCATTCTGTGATATATTTTATGTGTCATTTTTATTTCATGCTGATTAACCTTTATACGGTTATTGATTCCAAACTTCAGAATTATAGGGAGAGGAAGAGATTATCCTTATATCCTAAGAATTCAGTTATCGGGATGGAATGATGGAGTTGAAAATTACAGTTCTACCAGCATCTGCTGCTTGTCTAGAAAACATGGATCTCATTTATTCTATTCCCATTCATAGTTACTTCATGTTGACTTTTACCTGGCTAAATTGTGATGTTAATGTCGCCTGTGTTGATTGGTCACGGATATACCTGTATCTACTTTCATTAAAAGACAGTAGGAGTGCCACTATGCGTCATCACTGTCTTTTGTAGCTTACGACTAGGATATTTATATTGATTTCAACTTCAACAGTCTTCAATGGAATTCTAAACGAACTCTTGTTGTTAAAGAAATTAACTTTGAATTTTGTTTTAAAAGAGGAGCAATAAATGACTTGCCCCCCCCCCCCCCCCCTCGAATAAAGGTTCTTTAACTATGGTTTTCACTACTTTCTAAGTTTGTACTTCGTTTAATGTGGTGCTTCGTCTAACAATGTTTATTTACATCTTGCTCCTCACTGCGTCGTTTAAAATCATGCTTTACAATCGCATTCAACTATGAATTTTAAAGATTGACAGGCTATGATCTCAGGTATCTCCAGTATTTCTTTGTGACTTTCACAACTGCAAAAATCACAGTGGCATTTAAATGACTGACATTTAAATTTGTAATCTCATAAGTCATCATGTTCATTTATTTTAGATTTCCACACTGTCCGCCAAGTTCATTGCACTCTCTTTCGACGGCAGGCTAAAGGATAGGACTTTCAGATTAAGCGTCCATAAGGTCTTCCTTTCCCGAGATATCAGCGTATTCGAATAGTCTAAATCTGAGTCGACAGCGATTGATTCCACAACGTCATCTTCAGTTTTTGCTATAATTGTCCTGAATAAAAAAATGCAACTGGAAATTTCATCTTATATGACGGAAAATTAAACCATGGAAGTCTCGACTAGCCTCACTTGACGGTCATTTTAAATATCTCTCTTGGGTTTTTAAATTTAAGGTTTTTAATCCCCCACACATTATTATCCGCCCAAACCTCCTAACAAGTATGGAAAGGAGCGACATTAATCTTTCCAAACTGACGAAATAAAAAAAGTTTCTACCACTGTGATCTTGCAATGGCTTCAGACTTTGCTCATAGGCATATAAGTGCGCAGGTTCCCTTGTTTATTTTCCGATATATACAATGTACTCTCTATATCCTTTGGCTGCACATGAAGGCTCAGTACATTACTCTTCATCCATATTCATTCTAAAAGTCCGACTGTGAGCCACCTGACATATTACCGCAAATGTTTTAACCATTTAAAAGGGGAAAAAAAAGAAACACAAAACAAAAGCCAATGATAACAGTAACAAAGTAAACTGCCAAAATATCAGTTATGTGCAAGCAAAGTACTTTGGCCATTCCATTCGGATTGTTATGATGTAAACTTTATAACTGAATGAATGCTAGTAAAGGAATGCATCTAAATCTCACTTAAGTTCGCTGAGAAACATTCCTTCCCGTCCCCAGCTGTATAGCACACATTGTCCTGCTAAAACCCGAATCCACAAACCCAATCCACAAACTGAACCCACAAACCGAAGTTGCATATTATCGACCTCACCAACCATTCGAAGATTCACCATTGTGAAAAGAAATTTGAGTAACTTTGAGCAGGCTGTTGTGCAAACATTTTTGCCTCATGTGGGTATTTGATTTACAGTCTTGTGTTGATTTCGGCGAGAATATTCTATTGAGGATTACTTCTGTCTAAGTAAGTCAAAACCCCAGTCATGTCTTATCCCTTCTCTTCACTATGACCAAAAATTTCAAAGTATCTCTCATTATTCTCCTCATCTCATTATTCTGTACTATTTTCCGTCATTTCCTGCCTTTTCAAAAATTCTGGAATAGAACTTTTTCTACAGCGCTTATTGATAACATTCCTACCACACTCTGGTACGTTAATAGGCACTTGCAGTATCTTTGGATTTTATTTTCTGTGAAAACATTGAGGAGGGTGAGATATATTTTATTCGCATTTCCTACTGGAAATGCCTAAAGAAAGTTGGTACAGTATTTACCGTTATGCCTTTACAAAACTTTGCTTTCCGTCCCTTCGGTGTTTCTCGATGGTTCGAGATACTTCTCCCAATCATACGGATACTCCAATACATTGTTATTTCGTAATGCATGCCCAATAAGTCTGTTATCTTACTGTATTTCCCGATTAAACTGTGCCTTTGTGATCTTTTTGCAAAACTAAGTTTTGTTCCCGGGAAGAATGGGACTTCAACCCTTGGTTTAGGTCCGTAGGAGACAAGTGATGTGTAGCAGTTTGGGTGGCTGGAATAAATGTAGAGTCTTTGGGTTGAACGATTACGTCAGGAATCTTTGTTATTGGAACATCTTCATCGGTATGGTTTGGCCTTGCTTGCTTTTCTTGCCATATCCGTTTTTGATGGGCTCGTAACTTTTGTTGGTGCAGTATTTCTGTTGCTTTCTGCAACACTTACTTTAATATGATTGGCTGTTTGCTGAGATAGGTTGAAAATTCTCAGCTTAGGCTGGAGGACATAGATAGTGAAGTTGAATAATGAATGTTAGCAAACCATCAAGCCTGCTTGAATGCTGCTAAGATGACGAAATATAAGACTAATGATATGGGAAGAAAAGGACGACCGATACTAGCATGATTGCGCCCCGTATCACTCTTCAGAGAAGTTTACGATGTCAGTTGTGCAATCATTCATACTTCAACTAATGGTTACTTTCAACGGAAATTGTTATGACTACGTAATGATGATAAATATAACAGAATTATATCATTAAACAAATTTTCTTATTCTAGCAATAGCAGACGATGGCATTTTTCTTTTGGATGACTTCTGCGTCCTTGCTCTTCCACTCAAATTCCAGTTCTGTCGTGTTGTGACCACTGCATGGACATCCAAAGAACCAGCAATAAATAAGTGGAAATAGCACGACATATGTCTAAAACAAAATGAATTGACCTTGAAACTGTTTAAAATGGACAACGACATTCATATTTACAAGTGTACAATGATTGTTGAGGAAGGAAAGGAAGAACTTCAAGATAATGAAACATTCGCTTTTGAGGAACGAAGGGACAAAAGCTCTTATCATTGCTAAGAAGTGATAGTAAAACAATTTATCCTGGCCTTTAGTGTTCATCGTAAAAAGTATTTCGTACTTGCATGCATATCAACACTTGCATTACTGTACCATCGATATCATCCAAATGAATTGATTCCGATGATAGCGAAACCTCATCACTGGAGTTCTATTTAATAAACAGTGACTAACGAAATTCCAAATCCGCACCATACAAACACCGTCTTGATTATGGGCTACTTTGGTTCTTGATTGCCAGTACAATCCAGGATTACAAATATCAGTGGTAATCGAAATTGTTTTGAGGACGGAAAGTTAGAATTTTTTTCAATCTCCACAATACACATTATCAAATCAACTTATTGATGTAAGACATTTTTACCTGAACGGAGTTAAATGTTTTTCCAATTACTTAAGTTACAAAAAGGATGATTACCTCATACATGCGTCCCAAAAAGTGGTTCAGAATGAACCAACCGTTTCTCTCTTATCACTCTTATCCATACATTTTGTCTAGCAATGAAACTCATATTTAAGAAGTTTCCCATATGCAAATCCTTACATGAGAAATACTACCCGCTACACTAATGGTTGTCCGCTATCTAGATGCTGCCCACTACTCTTGTGCTATCCGCTACCCTGATCTTACCCGCTAGTCGGATGCTGCCTACTAAAGTAAGACCTTAAAGAAAAATTTGTGTTTTGTTGACCTAGCAGACATGGCATTTCGTTTGACTTTTCCTGCCAATATTCATTCTAGCTATATAACCAAAGAGTTCATTCATTTCTTGCCTTTTATATATACTTGCCTGATTATATTTCCCAATCACTCTTTGAAGATTATTACAACAGGTAATTTTGTAAGGAATTGACAAGTAACCTTACACTACCTTTCTGTTCTTCATTTATTGTTACAAGCTGCTGTCAAAAAAAAATCATTTTTGAAAAAGGTGTACAGTTTCATTGTAATGACCAACAAAATATGGAATGCAATTAATTAAGAGAGCTTAATTAAGTCTAATTGATTAAAAAATACTAGTTACCATAATTGACATAAATTCTACAATTATTCGATCAGCATCGGAACACACATATGTACACAATAATCCTCCTGTGAATGCAGTAATGTGTGGTGCTAATACATAGACCAATGATCTGCAGAAGCTTAGACCTCCCATATCATTAATCTTCAATTATTAGGTCCTCCTGACTTTCTCTGTTCAGCTCAAGTTCTATTTTCAAAAAAAAGAAGCTTCATACTGCTGCTGCTGCTGCTGCTGCTGCTGCTGCTGCTGCCGCTGCTGCTGCTGCTGCTGCTACTACTACTACTATCAACACTTCACTTCCCCATACTTCTTGATGTCATTAACTCAGAACCTGAGGATGGTATCAACCTCGTGTTTCTCTTCTCTCTTCTCTAATTTATCCCTTCTTAAAGTTGCTGTAGCTGCCACTCCTTCCCTTCAAACCTGATGTTCGAGAAAGAACTAGATAATAACGAGAAACAACTGTTGATATTGTTAAATAGATGGAATGGTCAGGACCTCCTCTTCTTCATCCTCTTCCTGCTCCTCTCCACTTTCTTGTATACAATTTCACAATCTCTAGCGTATTTACAAAGCTATGCCAATAGACGAAGAGCAGCGTCCAGAGGTGATGAAAGGTTTCAACAACACAGATCTGAATTCAATCATCAATGCATCTTCCTTTACCGCACCTTTTTCACAAAAGAAGCTATCCCTCTTTAGCAGTACCTTTCTTAGTGGAAACTAAAACTATTGACATTACATTTTGTGTTATTCATATCAGTTCACTATTAAAAATATTAAATTTACAACGAGTAGAAACTTTGTTGATCAATGCTCATGTATTTTTAACTTCAATTTTTACTTTTTCTTCATAGTTTATTGCTTACATTAACTAATTCAATAATCTCATTAGAGATTAAGTATTCATGACGATAATGTTTCCCAACAATCATGTCACTTTCCCAATTGCTTCATTGTTGAAGAAATAAACTAAGAATATAAAATGAATATTTTTTGTGGAATTTTTATGAAGAAGCTTTCGAATATAATTATAGAAAAGAGTAGAATGAAAAAGGGAAACTTTCCACCAGATGGGATGTTGTTGCTTTGCAGTTGAACAATCTGGAGAAAATGGATCGACTAAGGTTGGCGAAATCTTATCAATATCAATGCCATTCCGGATAGCGGAATACAGTAAATAGTTAAGAAAACAATCGAATTATCGTTGTCTCCTTGGCCTTCATGATGATGACATTGATTGGGTTGCTTGAAGAGATAATGGTCTTATCAATGTCTATCTCATTTTTATTCACGTCTAAGTGACTAACATAATCGTTCATGAACTGGTTGATGATGTATATCAGTCTGATTAAAACATTAATTGATTTTCCATATAAAGATAGACTGAAAGAATATTGTCGTGGCATACTGCAGGCAAGTTTCCAGGTATGTCATAATTTGTACTATTTTATATTTACAGTATCTTTTCATATCGAAGACGCCATCAGCGCCCATTAGTACTATCTCATCTGCTTTTTCCCTCCAACTAGTTGTTCCTTTTCGTTTTATCTGCTAGTGTCAATGCCGTTATCCATCATCATCACTTACTCTTGCGATTTCAAGATCCAAATAATAGCTTAGCTTCTGTTATTGTTTTCTTTTTATTTCAGCACACTTTGTAATAATTACCTTCAATATTTGATGATTTTAGTTTTATCAATATTAGTTTGAAATTAGCGTACATTTTATTAATGCTTAATTAACAAAATTTGGCGAAATACTGAAATAAACAAAGAAGAAATCTTGTTGTAAATAATAACCAATATATCCTCCTTCAATTCCAATCTAACGATTATATTGTCTGATTGATTAACTGATCGTATCCTTCACCTTAAAATTCGTTAGTTTTTTGATAAAATCAAAAGGTTAATAAGTTATTTCATTGGTTTTGCAAATATTTCTCTTTGTGAAATATCGATCCAAGAAAGTGTAAACTCTTCTACGATTTACTTTGCAATATTCGACAGTTTCTCCTTTATCACTTCTTAAACTCCTACAAATACTTCTCCTGATTTGTTGAAGTTCAAAATTCCCGTGACTTCCTAAAAAAAGCAGAGGTATTTTGAGAATAGTTGTGAAAGCTTTTTATTACTTTCACTAATTCATTCTTTGTTTTTTTTTTTTTTGTTCAAAAGGCAAATTGAATGGTCCAGAAAGATTGACGACTGGTTCAAATCTCTTAGCGAGCATTACATATTTCATGAATATAACAAACATAGCTACTGTCGAGAGTATCGGATGATTTAGTCTTGTCCCATATCACCATGGTGATAAGCTACATCCATTTGCATTAAGCTTACATTTGTATCCATGATTACAGTAATTGAGTTAAACTCACCGCACTGTGAAGCCTAACATTGGGTCATTCACTTGTACTCCAAAGGTCATCATACATACCTTTCTTCTACTCTATTTCTTGCAGTTCATCATCTTCTACATTTCCACATTTAATTCCAATCTTTTCTTCTTCAACTTAGTATTTTGCTTCTCTTTCTCGCAAAAAAAGAATATAGAAGGGACGGAAAGTAGCGCTATGCATTGGCCAAAAAAAAACCGATCAGTCAAACCTATCGATTAAGGAACAGATATCACTAACGTACTTTAGAGGGATCAACTTACCTGAAAAAGATATACACTAATCCGGATAACCTTGATAAAAAGGAACGAATTCTTCTATCCTATTTCACTGCTCTAAGTTATAATGAATGAAATTACTCGGAATCATTTCAGGATATTATATTTAGGTAACATTGTACGTACAAACTAAATACCTATAACAGTGAAGTCCGAATTCTATTACCCATCTAATTACTCTTTTGCATATTCATGATAGATAAATGAGTAGAAATAATTATTTCTTGCCAAAATATGACACTGTTTGAATTAAACAACCCACTGTGGCCTATTTTAGTTCTTGTTAATTGGCGCTATTTCTACAAAAAATAAATTTTCGTGAAAAATATTACATCATTTGCGTATTTTGCGTTTACATATGTGCTTCCTCGTTGCATTTCATGTGTTTATTATGATTTTCATTATATTTCTGATATGTTTTTAACACGTAACTGTATGGTCATTAAGCATTCTTGAAGCATTATTCAATTCCGGTTCTAGTCCTTTCAGATCGTCGTATGCAAATGGAGTAGTGAGGTGCTTTTGCATACTTTATCGGAAGTATTTATAGCTGAAGATGATTATGCTTACACAACGACTCTACTTGTCAACTTGGATTATTCTGCTTGAAGGTTGATTTTTATGAAAAAAGGTATTTTTAGAATTAGATTTTTGAGAGAAACTAAATCAAACATATCAATTTGTGTGGGAATATTTTATTTAATAACTTCCTAATGATGCTTCGTAATATTTCAGCATAATATCATCAATTATATACGATGTTCCAGGAGCTATTATCTCCGTAAATTGCAATACTATCACTGTGGCTTAATTTGATGAATCAGCAGCGATTCTCAATTACAGCGAAAGATTCTTACGTTGATGGTCGTCAGAGTAATTCTCTATGCGCAGCAAACAATCGTTATTCAACTTGTCAACAACCGCTTACACCTGTATCCAAAACTAATTTTTAGGTTACAACAAAATATATTACTTGCAAATCAATGCAAATGAATTAACAGAAGTGAAATATTCCCTTTCTTTGCATAGGATCGGTATTTTCAGAAAAATTTGAACTAAACCTGCACGACAATCTTTCAATAAACAATTCACAACGAGCATTTGCTTTTGACAATATCTCACGTTCCATACCCGTTGTACAACCACGTGTTGAAATTGCGCATTCATACAACGACACTAATTTTTCTCCTTTCGAGAAAAGCAATTTTCTTGATTATCAAACAGGTAAGTAGACATACTTTCTAGGATTTCATATTTTGATTGCGAAAGACTGACATTATTTGATATGTGATTAAATATGAAATTTTGTTTGTGTTCTTATTCCCGGAATTGATTTAAAATTCAGGCTCAGTTTTTGTTAGGCAAATATCCTCTCATCCTCAATATGATCCGTTTTTTTGTGAAAACGCGTACATTATCACGATCAAATAAATTGCCGGAACGGGTTTATCCACCCAATGAAATTTCAAATTTTGTAAAAACTTTTGCACTTTTATCTTAGCTCAATTCGTCATTGCACAATGAAAATCGAATAATTATGTTTTTGTTTAGTGCTTTTCAGAAAAACTGTTAAATCATAATCAACAATTCTATTCAGTAGAGGAGCATCACGACGATTTCAGTCTCCGTGAACCCGACACAGCAGATTACCGTCACCTGAGCATCACTATTCCCGACAATCATTTCAACGACCAAATAAGGAATTCAAAGCTTGCTGAAGAAGTTAATTTATTAATCACCTCCCATTCAAATCCTTCTGTCAATTTACATTCACAGGACATTGGTAATTTCTAACTTTTTCTTTCTATAGAAAAAGTAAACGGTGATATTTTGCAAACATCAACATAATGAGCTGCTTATTATAGCGAAGTTTTTTAAGTTTAATTATGAATTTAAAATCAGTTTCAGGCAACCTAGTCATTTAAATTCGTTAATTTGATATAGCCGAACTAGGCTTAGATAATTACATCTATACTAGCAGCATGACTTTTCGAGCTTGATCTATTCAACTAAATAATGAAGCTAGGTGTTCTTTCTGACCACTTTTTTTTTCTTTTTTCAAAATTTGGCATCCTTTTTCTTCACTTACACAGTGACTACGTCTGTCATCCAATAAGTTCATAACTAGAAAACACTCGCAGCAAGTCAGTAAGCAGGACTTAAAAATTTGTATTTAGTTAAGGTTAAAAATTAAAATAACTGGTAAAAGGTAAAAACCTTGACCTAGAAAAAGCGACAATCGAGATATAATTGTTTTTTTCTTTTTTGTTAAGGGAGTTGTGTGTGTGTGTGCCTGTTTTACGGGTGTATTCTAAATGAACATTTTCAAATGCAAACTCGCTGATCATGACTCGATCATTTTCTTATAGTGCCGGGTTCGAATTTTTTCACTGTTATGCTTTTTTTTTGTTTCGGGTGAAAATTCGTCACCTTACCAGTTGTTCCAAATTCCATCACTGAATGACGAGCGAATTTCACAATCTTTGAGAATCTTGAAAGTATAAAAGAAATGAGTCTTCTTTTCCAGCAGATCGAACAAGAAATCACTTAACACAAAACCCGCTCAAATTTTTCAATCTGACAAAATCAACCGATCAATTTCCTTCTGATATTCAGAGAACAGATAGTCTTCCATGTAAAAAGCCTCAAGTTCGTTCTTTTTTTCTCTCTTTTAAACGACATATTAAATATGTCAAATTAATATTCTAAACTTCACTATTTCCATGCTTCAACAACAGAAATCGTAAAAATTCAACGTAACTACCTGTTAGAACTTTGGCATTGTTAAAAAGACACATAAAATAGAATAGAATGACATGAGAACCAGAGAGTAAATTTAATTAAACAAACAGAACAAGAAATTAACTTTTCGAAATCAGCCATTTCACCTGAGAAAATCTAATTGTGCATTATTATCATTGATAAAGTAATGCACAAGCTGGAACATTTTCATCTATTACCTATCTAATAAAAGAATGATTCATTTAATATTTGTTCATTTTTCCCATTTAATATCTGTCAACAAGGAGTTCATTTTGGGAATCAGAACAGTGTCTCACGTGAATCTTCATCTCTTTTACGATTACTCTCTACTAGTAATTCAAACTTATCACTGTTATAGAAAAACATTGTCATATGATTATAGGCTCATGAAGATTGCTTGGATATAAAACAATTAACCAAATAAAGCTGCTAGATGTGATCTTTACTTTTAAAACTTAATTTGATGATTTTTTATTACTTTTGCTTTTTTATTATTCTATCGACGTGTTTTTAGATATATCACGCTGAAAATAGACTAATTAAACGTTTAACTTATCATCCAACTGGGAGTCAACATACTCACGTAACGTATCCAGTTGTTGAACTATCAATACCAAAGGGAGCATCTATTGATGATGCGTTAATTGATGTTCCATTCATCGATCAAGATATTAATTGGCATTATTTATCACGGAACAACTCAGACCCGAACAATTATCAAGCCAAATATCAAACAAATACTTCTCCAACGAATGGTTCAATCTCATTAATCTCTTCTAAATACGATCGTTCATTCAGTAGCGGTAAGATGTTATTTTTGTAATCCTTTTTAATGTAATATAATTAATGTTACTACTATTACTACTACTACAAAGTACATTTCATATCCGTATCATACCTACATCGGTATGTATGATAAAATGCTTTAATCATATCATCTCATGTATCACCATGTTCTGAAATGATGAAATTCTGCATGATGACAAGATTGATTACGTTGAAAGCCAATTCTATGAGAAGAAATAGAGATCAATAATGATGCAAGTTGCTTGGTACCAAATTAGAGTTTACCTGCAGCCTTTTGCTCATCTTTGATAATATTTAATGGGTTAGTGTTTGTAGGAGAGCAAACAGCAAGCAGTAATATCCAAAGTACGTCAAAATCTACTCAAGTACCAATCGTTGATTACTCCAGTTTGGACGCATTACTAGACGAATCACTATTACAAGACAAAGGAAACATGTCGAAATCAACGAAAGAATGGCGGTTTGTACTAAATGACAATTTTACAAATTTTGATTTCGTTTCAAAGTTTAGTTATTCAAAAATCTATCAATATGTAAGGTAAAGCAAAAGATTGAGAAAATGAAGGTATGTAACGCAGTACAAATTTAAATTTAATTTTAAACTCTAAGCAAAGCGAGAGAATTTAGTTCTTCGAAATATTCAATAGAGAACACTTTAATCTTCTAAACCTTATGAATTGTTGAACTTCAGATCATCATTTTCAACGATGCGAAATCGCTTTGGTAACACTGGGTTATTATCAGAGGAGGAAATATTGAACAATTATGATTTTGCAACGAATGGCTCGATGACTTTGCCGAAAAGGGCGCTCGCAAAATCAGCAAGTCAAGGAAATCTCACAATTAATGAACATTTGGATTCCAGTGGGAGGTTGATCTTTAAATTAATTATCAGTCATTTGTTAAAATAGTAAAAAACAGGCTATCCCCAGCTTTATATTCCTTTCAGACGACCATCACTTCTTGCTAATGCAGTTGAACGACGTCATGCTGCCGAAGCGCCAGAACTACAACGTCCGGCATCTCGTCGGGAATTGGGCAATTTTTGGGAAGCAACTATTAAAGGTCGTTCAGGTACCGTTTGTTAACAATAGTTTTGTGTTTCTGTTGTCGTGATCCAGCAATCGATTGATCTTCGGAATTCTAACAGTCCCTCAATGGTTTCAGTTACACCACGCATTTCATCACCGCTAACCGCTGCGCAACGTATGGAATTATTGGATGAATCGGTCAGTGAAACTGGCACCAGTCGATTAGGCCGACGATTTTCTGGCGATAATTTGGCAAGACGGAAAGCAAATTTTTTAGAAGCAGTTAAGAGCTCATCACCACAAATGGATCATGTTACAATCAAAAGATCGACCGTTATACCTCCGGTCAGTGTAGCTCATCCGGAATCTCGCTGCATTTCTATTAAGGATCAGTTAACCTTTTGATTCTATATTGGAAAGATTCACTGATTCTTTATATGAAAAGCATAATTTACAGATAGAAACCAAAGAAAATAGCATCAATGGAGGTATCACTGAGCCAAATTTTGCATCTTTGGATAGTGCAGTTGCAGAACTTAATAGCAATTATGCGCTTACCCGTAACGGTGGATGTGCTAAATTTCCACTCTATGATTTGCCCTCGTCCAGTCCAGTTGGCAAAAGAGAAGGTAAGATATCGAAGTTATCTGAACTATTTGTTTTCTTTACATTGTGAATTTCGACTCATCCGTGAATATACCAATACCTACAATCAGTTAGTTTCCATGATTACTTGTACAGCATAATACTTCTTACGGGGTGATGCAAGCGCATGTATAATTATGCAAAGCTCTTCTGAAATTACTAAACCATACTTCTTAGTTCATTTAATGGTCAGATAACTGACAGTACGGATGAGGACATTATTGCGACAGCGAAACTGCCCTCTGTCTTCTTTCCTAATTTGAAACCTTCAAAGATACATTTTGCACTGTTTCGACATCATGCAGTTATTGCTACTTCTATGTGAAGAAAGATAGCTTAGACCAAATTAGTTAGAGATACTTTCCAACAAAGAATTATGATGTTTCTTATCCAATTAAAGATATTTGATTCCACTGATTTGATTTAAAAAATTATTCCGTCAGTTTTTGATAGAAAAGTGAACAAAATAAATTTCGTTTCTTTTGCAGCCTTAACATCATTTATTAATGGGGCGTTATTGGCGCATAGCCCAAGTCCTGAGGCAACAAGTGATACAAGCTCTAGCTATAATGCTCCAAGTGGATTACCACATCCGAAACCAAAACACAATATACGTGAACAGCTAATACAGGCTGGATTTGAACCACGTGGAAGTAATTTTTATTTTTGTTTCATATTTGGTAAAATATTTGAGTCTCAAATTTTATGAAGTATTCAGACATATCGTCACTTTGGGGTAAAACTGCGCGAAATCTTCATGTCGTTCATTGTATGCCGTACATTATCATTCTAAATATTATTTAAATTCAGTTGGAAGACTTTCCAATTTCTCAATGTTTCGGAAATTTTTTTTTGAATGTTTTTAGAAAAATTTAAAAAAAAAATCTTTTTTGTTCCTGTTTTTTCTTTTTTTTTTAAAAATCTTACCAATATTTGAATAATATAGCAGCAATCTATGTGAATCGTAGTGGCGTGCGTTTTGGGAGTGCACCAAACTTCCCAGTACCTTCCAATGGTAGCGTTGCATCGCGTATATCCGAATTTGAGAGAAGGCCTGGTGCCCCGAATTTACTACGAATTGCTTGTGCACTAACTGGTACAGAACGACAAAGAAATGAGGTTTATTTGTTTATTCCACCAAAATCTCCAAAATGCTTTTTACCATATTCCCTTGCTAGTAGTCCGAGATGTAAGGAATGGTGATACAAACAATATATTAAAGTACAAAAGGTGAAACCCAATTAAGGCTTAATTAACGATGCAGTATTTATAAATTTCTAGTAAATTTTCAGCTTGATGCATACCTTAATGAGTTATTATCACTCACGACAGATTCTTATCATATCACAACGGTCTCCCAATACTTACATGAAAAGACTTTTTTCTTCCTTAATTATACAAATTTTGATTAACAATTACTCTGAAATTAAGTTCGACAGTACATTATGCTAATACATTTTGGAATTTTTGGAATATGTGGCTTAAAAAGGTTCTACACAATACAACATATTTTGTTGATTTTTTAAATCTTGCAAACTCGACTAAATATGAACTGAATTTGTAAACTTAACTCAACTCAACTAAATTTGTCTACAATAGTTTAGATATGTCTTCAGGTTTCTCCTATCAGGTCACCACTGGGACCCATGTCACCACGATCATCAGTATATCGTACGAAGCCAATAATCCATGCTGATATAAGCGGTACATCGTTACGTGTATTTCAGCCATCCGCCGATATCGAATCGGTCTTTCAATTCCCGCAGTCCAAACAACTTGTAGAAGCAAAGGTATAAGTTTTGATCGTATGACGAATATATGTGAAAGATAACTTTCAAGCAGAATTGTTTTCATCAGCAATTTGATACAGAGGTAGAGGATAGTGAACATGATAAGAAAGGCGTAGATGGCGTAAATGTTGACAAGCAGATTGTCTTACTGAACAAGTACATATGTCAGATAAAATCAGGATATAGGAAATACTTCCATTCCCTGAATGTTTATTTGTCATTCTTTTTCTCGCCATTTTTCATCACATTTTAGTGCATTTCATATTTTGTTTGTTTTCCTTTTCATAGTTTTCATATCTCTGAGCTGTTCGAATTTTTGATATCCCTTTGATATCAGAGATTTTTATCTATCTTTTTTCATTTCAATTATATCTGTACTTTCCTCGAAAACCAAACTGATATTTCAGCAAAAACTGCAATTTCGTATTTTTGCTACCAAATTAACAACCATGTCTAAAACAATTAGATTCTAAATTTTCTTTGTTCGAGAAAAAGTATTCAAAGATTTCCTGTCTTTCCCAGTATGCCTTTTCTTGTTGTATCAACTAACCTATAGCTTATATGTTTTAATGATCTTTCTTTATTCATTTAGAAGCTTAGAAGCTCATGAATGACCAAATAAGGGAGGCCAGGAAAATTTGGCACTACTTATAGCTTGCAAAAAATGAAAAAGTGTCAATTCCCCTCTCCCCCCTCCCTCCCCCAAAAAAAAAAATATGAATCAACTTCTCATAGCTACAATCTTTAGAAGATATTTCGTTCTGCTTTTTTCCCGTGATATTTTCACAGATTCTTGTAAGATTAGATACTAAATGAAGTCATAAATTTAGCAATTGTTGTTCATCAATTGGTCACTGACTCGATGCTTGTCACAGTTTCCAGTTTCTAGGCTAACACTGCTGTTACAATTACTGTCATTATTTCGAGATAAAATGATCGCTTTAAGAAAACAATGCCATCGATCCAGCCCATTCAAAAGGCCAAGATATTGGAACAGATGTTTTCTACTGCATATTTATCATAAAAAGGAAATGACGTATAACGAAAGAGATGATAACTTCTACAAATTTTGAAATTTAGGAAGCGCCTATGATGGCTGTCAAAATGATCTGATTGAAAGTAACATGCTTATGGCTATGGCCAATAATTCATAATCTAAGTCCTAATCATTGTCATTATCGGAGTCTATGAATATCATTCTAATGGGATCATAATAGCACATCAATCGATTGTTTAACATTTTTTTAATATCATCTCTATATGGCTGCCTTTTAGAGAAAACAAAATGCTGATAATTGTAAGAATTGGCCACAAATGTATGTCACAGATACTTTCATATTCTGTTCCATAAACTCTTTAACTTACGAGACTATCATCAGGAGTTCAAAAATTCCATGGGAAAACTTCCATTTGAAATTTTTGTTTCGAGCGTTTTCTATTGAAGCATTTTCCTGAAATGGAATGCTTTTTTATAATTCCAATATCGCTATCCTAAAAACGCTTTTTTCCCATGAACAAAACTTTTGAATTGACCGACCATTAATTGGACTCTATGCAGGCGGAAAACAGTATTGCACTCTACCGGTAATGGTCACTTCAAAAGTTTCATTTGTGATGTATATAATTTCTGGCATATCTTACGAAATAAATCTTCAGAATGTCTCTTCGACGGGCATTTCTGATTCATTGTAAATTGAACTCAATAAACTACCAGAATTGTTATGGATGGGATTATTTTAGGAAATTTTTATTTAATCTCAGAGAAATTCTCTTCCATTTGCAGAAATTTTATGATTTTTGAAAAAATTTTCAGAATTTTCTGAAAACACATGAAAGTTAAGTCATCAATTTCAGGAAGAAATCCCATATCAGAATAATGAAGACACTCCAACGACAGCAACTGCAGAAATAGAAGCAGACAATCAGCTGAAGATCATGTATTTTTTACTTTTCTCATAAGAGCATTATTCGATATCAGAGTATTTATTTAATAGTAACCTAATGACCCACACTGTTTTGCAGAGAGTTACAAGAAACTACGAACTTTGTACTCCAACCACCGATAAAGTCTTCCAAATTTAAAAGTAAAATAAGGTGAAAATACTTTCCCTTTTTTTTGTAATTCTAAGTTTAGTTAAAACTGCTAGCATTATAGATAATATTTTTAGGGATATATAGTGCGATCTTACTACAAGCAGATAAAAAAACAATGAATTAAGATGTGAGAAAAGGAAGATTGTAACCGGCCAGATAATTCACAGAAATTTTTGAAAACTGGACAGTGATGATTTTGTATACTATTTTAGCGATCAAAATGAAGATTTAATATCATATCGTAGTATTGCGGAACGACGTATGGAGAAAAAAAGTGCAATTACGAAAACCGGTATCAGTAAGCCATGCAGTAATGCCAGTAATGGAAAGGCTTTGGTGTGGTACTTACTTTCATTTCATTTTTAATTCCAGTATATATTCGAAATGTGATTAAGTCTGTTGTGTTAGCGTGTCTCACTTTTTTTATCAGATATTATATTACTACTTCAGAATCTATCCTGGTATGTTTTCAGAACTCCAAATATTGTAAACTCACGTTATACGTGATAGTAAAAGATTTCTTTTTGTTTTTTCAAATTTGCGTTAAAAAAGGTCTAAGTGCTATCAAATTTCGTTGCAGCAGAATGGAATTAAGGTGGAATCGAAATGGCCCACAACTCCTCCTTTACCAAAAGTACAAGTAGTGGATGTTCCAAGGTAAGTGTAATGTTTAGTGATATGAGATGAGGACACTTGTCTAGCTCGTTTCGATCGGTCTAAAGAATAACAAAATCAAGAAGCATCTTGATCAGTATTATTCCAGTCGTTTTCCATTTTGGGAATGAAGGATGGGATAGCGATCCGTCGTAATATTTCATCATGTGACTGTTTTCAATAAAAGACGAAAATAAGGTCACAAAAAAGATGTTCACTGTTGACCTTTTTCTTTAAGGTTCTTCTTCCCAAAAGGAGTTCCCATTTCAATATCCGAGAATGACGCAGCACTAAGACGAGTTAGCGATATATTCAATGCCATTGGAAATAAGGTATCAGATGTCAAATCTGGGCAAAATGTCAAAACGTACTTTAGACTTTATTAAACTTCTGTTTTTGGCTTTCAAATTTAATTCAGGTGAGAATGACCGATATGGCCGAAGTATGTAGAGCGGCAGGTATACCTATCTACTGGAAACGGGCTGTTTATGATTCTTGTTGTAACAATTTGTCAAGACCAATCACCTTGATGGATTTCGCTTCCTGGTGGAACAGGTACTTTGTTTTATTTGATCATATAACAAACCATACATCCAAAAAACAACAACGAAAAAACCAACGAATTTTTCATTTGTTGTCGTGGTTACAGAAGCTTCCGTGGAAATTAAATATACACAAATTAGTGAAGTTTCTTATCACTGACTGGAAATTAATTGAAATTCGGTCCTATATTGAATAGAGCTTTTTCAAAGCAATCGAATATTAATGTTAGTCTCTAATACCAATAACTATATATATTTGCATATTCTAACCTCCAGCCTCACATTTTTTGAGATAACGACCTCCCGTATCATAGGTGATAAGATAGGACACATACGATAAGGTTTTAAATTAGACGATGAGAAACGGTAGGTACTTTCCAGAATGACTGCAGTGGCACATGATGAAGCAGCGCGTTTCGTGTATACCCTAGCTGGACCTCATCGAAATTACTTGATCAAAGAAGATTTGGCACCAATCCTTAAAGATCTCATCGAAACCTTCCCTGGATTACATTTTCTTCGTGAAGCTGAAGAATTTCATTCAAGATATGTTGAAACGGTTTGCTTTTTTTTGAGGCCAACTAAAATTTTTAGTTTTTATTTCAATTCATTTATTTCCTCATGAAAGATAAAGAATTTCCTAGTTAAATCTGACTTATTATGTTGAAATATTCTAAATCAGTCAGCAATGAGAAAATCATTCCTATTATAAAACATATTAGTGAGATCATTCATATCGTACCAGGGTTAAAGTTAAATAAACAAGCTAATATTGAAATTGATTTGTTCGTTTAATTATTCCACTTCTTGTATCCCTTTATTTATTCCAAATTTGATAATCATTCTTCCAGGTAATAGTAAGGATATTTTGGGCAGTCAATCGATCATGGACTGGACGAATTACAATTAATGAGCTACGCCGTTCGAATTTCCTCGAAGTAAGCAACAAAATGGAATCTGAAGATTTATTAAGCTGGATCATTTGTTTATAATCTTTCAAGGACTAATTAATTTTCCTGATTTTTGACTTCCTAAAAAACTCCAAGAAGCGACTTACATAGTTATTTTATAATTCGACCCAAATTATATCTATTCGTTAGATTTACGTTATCTAGTTTATCGAATTTAATTTTGCTGAAATTCGACAAGCTATAATTTTTGGCCTTACTTTCATTTACAACTTTTCAGACAGTTAAGAAGTTGGAAACAACGGATGACATCAATGCGATAACAAATTACTTCAGCTATGAGCATTTCTATGTAATTTATTGCAAATTTTATGAATTAGACAAAGATCACGACTTGATTATCAGCAAAATCGATATGTCGCAACATTGTAACGGAGGTGAGAAATTTTAATATGTTTTTTGCTATGGAGAACATCTAGATAATATATTTCCATGTGATTTTATGTTTTCATTTTACCATTTACGAGGTTAAAATAATTATTATAGTTGTGACACAATGATTACATTTAATTGTGCCTATTGCTATCACTATTGCTAACGCATAAGTATATACTAATATTAATTAAATTTTAATTCAAGCTGCTCATTTCCAGCACTTCCACCACAAATTATCGATAGGATATTTAGCGGAGCAGTGACAAGATCACCAGCGGGAAAGCGTATCCGTGAGGCGCTTGAAACCATCGGTTACACTGATTTTGTAGCATTTTACTTGCGGAAGAAGATAAGAGGCATCCTACTAGGTATTTAGTTTTGTGTGTTTGA
>NW_018108191.1:555454-575575 GCF_000183805.2 Loa loa
AATAACCATCCATATATTGTCATTATATACAAATCTTTTAGAATAGTACTAAGCTAAATTGTAATAATTTCATAATGTTACCAATGCTCTTCCTTATCAGCAAACTGCATGAGGGAAAGCATAAATATATCAATCTTTTCCAGAGATTTCTCTTTCTGAAAGATTTATATTTCTTATACTTCCCTCAAAAGATTTATATATTTGTACTTTCTGGTAATTCTATTATTTTAGTTATCCGAATTCACTTAAATCTACCATGCGATAACAAATTACTTCAGCTATGAGCATTTCTATGTAATTTATTGCTAAATTTTATGAATTAGACAAAGATCACGACTTGATTATCAGCAAAATCGATATGTCGCAACATTGTAACGGAGGTGAGAAATTTTAATATGTTTTTTGCTATGGAGAACATCTAGATAATATATTTCCATGTGATTTTATGTTTTCATTTTACCATTTACGAGGTTAAAATAATTATTATAGTTGTGACACAATGATTACATTTAATTGTGCCTATTGCTATCACTATTGCTAACGCATAAGTATATACTAATATTAATTAAATTTTAATTCAAGCTGCTCATTTCCAGCACTTCCACCACAAATTATCGATAGGATATTTAGCGGAGCAGTGACAAGATCACCAGCGGGAAAGCGTATCCGTGAGGCGCTTGAAACCATCGGTTACACTGATTTTGTAGCATTTTTACTTGCGGAAGAAGATAAGAGGCATCCTACTAGGTATTTAGTTTTTGTGTGTTTGATTACAAAAAATTTTAGTGGAGCAATAACAAGATCAAAGTTAGTCGACAAATGAGTTACATGAAATTTCTACCAAATGGCTTATGTTCACTGGAAGGTTAACTGGATGTGTACAAACCGAAATTCCGACATTCGTCGTTCACATAAGTCTGTTGAATTTTTACAAATTTTACAGCGTGGAGTACTGGTTTCGATGCCTAGATTTGGATGGTGATGGTGTATTATCAATGTACGAGATGGAATATTTCTACAACGGTGTTAAAAATAAAATGGATCAGCACAATATCGATTCAATGCGTTTCGATGACGTAGTTTGTAATGTAAGCTCATAATTTACTCGCACCAAGAAAGAATTCTCACATGCTTTAATTATAATTGCCGAATTGCCAATATTTCAGGAATTTTAAATTGAATGTGTTTTGCAGCTGTTAGATTTAATACGACCGAAGCAACCGAATGTCGTTTCACTGTCGGATTTGAAGAAGTGCCCGTTATGTACCAGATTTTTCAATACATTTGTTAACTGGGTGAAGTACTATGAACAGGAAGCTAATGAAGGAGAGCGAGCTACAGTGGTTTGACTTTTGCTTGATTAATTTGTTCAATAGAGCGCAATTTGTTTTTTTCCCGCTCTTTACATACCTTCCACTTCCAATGAGAAATTTGAAAGATTTTTGAGAAATTCCTATAACTACAGACTGATGGTGAAGAGGAATTGAACGATTGGGATAGGTACTGCTTGGAAGAGTATGAAGCGCTGATGGCAGATGATCAAGATAATGATGAGCTCGAGGATATGTTCGTTTCCGTTTTCTTTCAATTTAAACTCACTTTTCTTTAGATTTTCAATGTTTATAATCTTAGTGACAGTCACATGTTTCGTCACACTGATCAGTGATCCATACACTGTCAAAACTCTATACTGTATTTCGATAGCGAATGGATCATTGGTTGTAAAGTTTGATTGCAAAGTGGCGCAGTATTGCACACTTAATGATGTCGAAGCTACGGAATCAAACTAATAACACGATCAACGTGCATCTCTCTTCACTCATGCAATACACTTTCGGTAATTTTAGAATCAAAAAGGCAAATTACCATTAACAACTAGCTAACGAAAAATTACAGTAACCTAAATCTGGATGACGATGATGACCTACTGATTGGTAGCAACGTCAACACTACGGTCAATCTGTCATTGCGCGAATTTGGCGATTCTCAGCGAACAAAGATTTTAGAAGCAATATGAGAAAAAAGGTAAACGAAAAGGTTGCCTCAAATTATTGGTTGATGAAAGAACCATTTTACATAGAAATGGATTCACATTACTGAACGTTAAATATTGTTTAGCTTTTATCTGTTTGTTTGTTTGATTAATGGTTATTTTTGTTGTGATTTTTTGATTTCACAAAGTCAATTAGTGAGATGGAAAAATAAGTTTAGTTATTGGAACAGATATACGAATTGACGACACTCATGGATGAATTTACTGAATTAATGAGGATAACAAACAAAACACAGAAGTGATAAATGCATTAAATTGTTGAGTGGGCTATTGAATATAATAGACGGTTTGAGAAGGCAGACATGCCATATTAGAAATCAGAAAATGAACAAAAGTTGAGCTATTTGAAACCAAAAGTATGGTCTCCTAGTCCTAAATTTAAGATATTTTTAACCCAAAAAATTTAAAAAATCTTTGATTGTTGAGACATGAATCATCTTTGGGGAATTATTTGCTGTAACTGAAGTTTATTCGTGGTGTATTCTGTTCAAATGCATTCACTAACGGCATACTAGATGGGACTTCCATAAAAAGGTTAAATTCCCAGCTACAAGTAATGTGGAATAAATACGATACTGCAAACGAACAGGAAGTTAGAAGTTAATGGTAGAAAAAAAAAACAAATAAATAAACCAACACCTAGTAAGTTTGAAACAAATTCCACTGAAGCCTCATCTATTTCATTTGTTTGAACCTTCCTTGCACTCGTTGCTTGGTGAAAGTTCCTTGTAAAATTTCAAAAAAGAAAAAACCCATTACAAAAATGCCTTTTTTCCAAAGGACCATATTTTCGCCAAAGAAACTACCCCATGCAATCGAAATCGGATAACGATAACAGATTAACATACCGAATGGATTTCAGACAAAATTTCTTTCTTTGCAATTTGTTCTAGTCATCAGTTCGTATCAGACTGATTTTTATTCAATAAAACTCTCACGAATAATTTTATTTACCTTTCTTTCTGTGATGTAAAACAGCTAAGCCACAATGGTATTTAAATGCACCACCATGCCAGTATTTAATATGATCTAATAAACGTTATATACTACTTGCTTCAGTAATAAACGGAATTACAAGTTTGGGAATTGAACACCATGGGAACCAATATCGTGCAGCAATTCAAAAACCTCGCGGTGTTTTTTCTGCGTCATATTCAGTTCTTCCGTTGATCTCAATGTTATTCCAAGGGAATAGTCAGTAAAGAAATCCTTCATCACTAAGAATTATACATTACCGAACTTTTAAAAATGGATATTTAGTTGCGAGAATCTAGAAGTAATAGAGTGGGTAACTGTTGTTGTGAAGTAAGACCCAATGTTATATTTTAGTCGTTTCTTTCACTTCTAGCAGTGTTCCAACAATTTTTTATTTTCGAAAAAAGAATACGTATCCTTAAAGTCAAAACTCTCTTAAAATACAACACCAAGAAGCAAGCAGTGCCGTGAACATGACAGCATTAATATAACATTGAGACAGCGAGGAAGTCTGATGAAAACTGGACAGACATTGCAGCGCTGGCAGGAGCGTAACAACCAAAGTAAAATTTTAATGAAAACCAAATTAAACACACTTGAACCGCATCCTAATTTCAGTATCCAAGCGTCTTAGTGTAAATTTAACAGAAAATAGCAAGGAAACTAAGTAGATCAAAATAGTAAAAAAGTCTATCGAATGACTTTGCCCAAAATTTTATACTGAATCCGGAACTAAAAGGAAGGCTACTAAAGCAATGGAAATTGCAAGTATAGGACCAACCAGAACTTTAATTAAAAACGAATGTAAACAAGGATTATCATAAATTGGAAAAAAACGGTTTAAAAAACAAAAATGCAATGGCAACAAAAATAATGACGAGCTAAAGAAAACTTTATCGTTGGTCCAACCGTTCTTTGGGTTCCATGATGACTATTGAGTTTCCGCGAATAACAACCATTCCAATCTCGTTTTTATCACCATTCTACAATGCATAAGCTTTATCAATTATCAGTTCGGCAATCCGAAAGGACTGCTGCCACAGCAAAAATACTGAACAACAGTTTTTTTCAACTGCAGGAAAATCTAATTATACGAGGTCAGAGGAGATAGAAGCAAAATGAAGATGGCACATCAAGTCAACTGAGATCTGTTTTCTAACCATCCAGTCTCTACACTACTTACAAAGAACGTCTATTTCAATCAACCTACTAACAACTGCATCAGCGGGTGTACCACCTTTATACTGAGGATGAACACTTCATCTCATTTAAGAGATCATTACAATAGTATTGTCCCTACGAATTCATGAAGTAAAATCTTATTCATAAATAAGCGATTATTTTAGTCTTACTGCTTACATAAGTATAAGAGAGATACGATGTAACCTTCAAATTTTCGACAGCGTCTTCAACAACAATATTCATGAACGGGTCAAAACCACGAAGAATGCCTGATACACTTCGATTGCCGTTCAATTTCAGGTCAACCTGCTTGTCCATATATTTTTTCAGTTCGGGTGGATGCGTCTTGCTCATCTTACAATCTATTCTTAGCTTCACAAATAAATCTAAAAAAGAAAAAAAACATAAAAGAATATGAATGAGCACAAAGACTAAATGAAGAAAAATGAAAAAGAGTCGCACCAATGGTAAGCAAGTTCTCAAGGAGTTATTCAGCAGTAAAGAACTGAGGTTGTAGAACTTCAAGAGATTCAAGTGACAAAATCTGGATATCGGAGTTAGATCCACAATAAGGAACTACTTTTACAGTCCATCAACCTTCACCATTTTAAAATCATCCTTACTATAAACTGAACCGAAACACCACAATACCGCTAATACCTAACATTCAGAGGACGTGAAGTGCGCCAACTGGAACACGTCAGCTATTCATCTCCAAACCTGACCCTTCAAGAACCCATCAAATTTTGCAGCTGTAAAGACGAGAGAAATGATCAGGAAATAGGTAAGATAAATGGTGGAAGAAAGAGAGCAGCATAGTAAAAAAGAGAACATGTCAAGTAGAGATTAAGAGATCTTTTTAAGAATTACTGTATTTAATGATTGCAATGGATGAAAAGAAAAATTGAGAAAAAATGGATGGGAGACAGAGATAAGAAAGAAAATTATATTAATGAAAAGCAATGGTGGCGAGTGATTTTGATGAATAGTTGGAGTGGAAGAGTTTGTCCCAACATATCATCCTTTGTCAGCTGTGTACTATCGGTTGTTGTTTCTCTCGCTTTTCCAACCAAATAGTGCGTTGGACAATAGCGCTTTCCAAGTGAATTCGAATATTTCATATGGAATTTCCAGTGCAAATGACGTATAATTAAGTGTAAGGCACCAAAGTACACGCAAAAGAGGAAGTATCCAGTGACCTGTCTTTATTCCCTTGTTCATTGCGTCCAAAGATTTTGATAGAGTAGCAAGTAGCTTGAAAGAATAGATTGGAACAACGAATGACTCATCCATTATCTCAGTATATTTTGTCTACTTCATCTCATTTTGATATTTGTGTTTAAACGGTGGGACGGAATTGGTATCACATCTGCGTCCCATTTTACCTTTCCTGCTTTCATCGTGTTTTTTTGTGCTTTGTGCATCTATTACATGTAGTTTAGAGTAGTAAGGTTAACGTGAATTACGTGAAGTACATCAGCATTTGTGTCTTGTTTCGTTCATTTCAAATATTTGATATAATATAATGTTGAAGATTTACCAAATTTGTTCGAGTAAATTTTAATGGGTAGAGTTCATCCATCTATGCATATGCATACCCATTTACATATCCGAACATGTTTTGCAGTATCGATATTGATGAGCCAGAAGAAGACACTTGGAACTGTTACGGAATGTACAGAGCTTTGCGATGATTCGGTATCTTTGCTAGGAGATGTCGATCTTTCAGTTTTAAATAGTTCAAGACTTTTAACCGGTAAGGAACAAATTATTATAAGGAAAGTCCAGTTGTTCTCATCAACTTGATATGATTCCAAGTCATTTTTCTTTTTTTCTGGAGAAGAGGGAGAAGAACACACTTTTGCATCTCTCCGAGACTACTGTATCATGTAGAATAAAGAAAATTGCCACTAAAATTGTTTTATTCCGGAAAGGACTCAAATTTGAGTAGCTTTGGTTTTAGATAAGGTTAATTTTGTTCGAGAGGTAAACGGGAGAATTTATCAATTCACCGGTCGTCCTGAGCTAGATATTAATTGCAGACATGTAATTATTTTTGTAAAAGCTTAAGCAATGGGGCTTTATACTGTTTTGCTTGTAGAAGAAAAATATGGTGTGATAACGAAAAATGATGAAGAGGATAAGGGGAAGTGGATTCACGCGAAACCATCTAGATTGAATTTCGCATCGTTATTTCATGCCAGATCACATCGAAAATACAACAGGTTCGTGCTTGTTCTCTCTCATATTGACTAGCAAGATTTCATCTGTTTTGTGTATTGTTACTACTTTCCATTGTTTTTGTAATTACAATTATATGTTATGCTCACAAGGGTACGCTATCTGCTACTACATCATCCTTTAGGCCTTCCACCTTAAGAATACGTTTTTAACCTTTATGATTTGGTAGTGTAATAAGTCAAGAGTATTGGCTTACAGTTACATATGGATTGTAGCTAGCCAATCCTATCGATACTAATCTTACTTCTCGTCCACTGATTTTTCTAAAATTACTTCCCGACGATCTGTAGTTGGTGTAACGGAGTATTCGAACAATCATAAAATACAGTATTTTTTCGGTTTCGCTGAAAGATTGTAAATTTTCGACACCTTCACTTTCCATTCATAAGTGTTAGCTCTTACTAGGCCGTTACTCTTCCTTGTAAAGCAACATTCGAATCTAAATTTATTTCTAAATATGTGCTTTCAGAAGTAAAACATTGCAGGGAAAAAGCTATCAGTGAGGGAATGAATCAGCATCTAAGTAGATAAGATAATATTTTGGTAGGTGGTCTGCATTTGGTGTCGTGAATTATCCCTAAATTGCATCTAAGACACTGATGGCGATGTGAACATAAGTAGTTCTAGTAAATTATTATAAGATAGCAAGTATTTAGGTCAGCTATTATAACTTTAAGTTATTTCACTACACGAAAAATGATTGGCTGTGATTTCGAAATCATTTCTATCTTCTTCTCTATTTTCTTTACCAGGGTAGGACCAGGAAAGACTAGTTTGGAATAGTAGATAAAATTGGACAAGATAGAAAACAGTTACTTCCAAATAACTGAATTTGAGTAACGTCTCAGAATGGTAAAAAAAAAAGTTATTTAGATACGTTAACAATTCAAACTGACAAAACACTGCTGCAAGCTTGCTTCAAACAAAATTTTCTTATATTGAAAAGTTTTTTTTCGGAAGTTGCAAATTAATTTATTAACTCTCGTTGAACTGGGTCGTATACAGTTATACCAAAAAAAGTACATCAAACAGGAGGAAATGAGAAAATGTAGGAGCTATGCGTAGGTTCTGGAGAAAAATCTTATAAGCTACTGGAATCGGAAGATATGATTGTGTCAGATCGAGTATCATAGAATTTCAGTATCCATTTTAAATCTATGAAGATAAGGAAAATAAATGGGAAACTATTGAATGTTTGACTGCATTTTGGCTTTTGTTGTTGCTAAGGGGAGATAGTTGGATATGTACATAGGCAAATGAAAAGCAAGGATTTCGTAATGTGTAAATTGCGTTTGATGTTTATTCATGTAGTGTACGAGTAAATCACTTTTGTGAAAAAGTTCTTCATTTGACATAAAGCTGTTCGATTTGTATTTGGAACCTTAAACGAAAATATCTATATTCAACAGTTGAGTAATCTCTGTCTTTCCATTCTGTTTAAAATATATATTATCATCTTAATTAAACAGTTATGGGAAATAATGCTAGTTGTTTGATTTCAGTGAACTAAATAAACGCTTTCTAGTAAATAAAATAAACGCTAATAGTTTTCTAGTAAATAAACGCTAATAGTTCAATGACATCTATCGTTCGATAATTTTAATAAACAGTTGTGGTAATTAGTGCTGATCATTATTTGATTTTAAATTATAAAATGTTAGTTTCTCTAAATGGAATATTTTTTCTCGAGTTTTCGACAAAACTTGATGTTTTTTCGTTCGTCTAAATCGCCAGTATTGAATGTCCCTATCTTAGCGAATAAATTGTTCATAGTTGATATCTTTATTTTCTGTCTTGACTTATCGTAGATGTGAGAATATTCTCTGTAAATAGTTGCTTCTGTTTCATGCAGATAATTTATTTCGTATTTGTTTTTTGCGTTGTTACATCTTTTATCAAATATATGTATCGCCTGAATAGTCGAAATTTTATTAATTATTGCTGAATATAGACTAACACAAATTTTCTAAAATCCCAACATTAAGATTGTCGTGTATTGCGTCTCTCCAAAAGCTCCTTTATTGTTGTTGATTATTATATTATTTCCTCCAAGAATCCATATTTAAAAAAAAGTTGATTTATTACGAGGAGTCATTTTTGTAATGACATGAAGTGTACTGTAGTAGTGTAATAGAATTGTTTCAAGTCTATAATTGGTACAAAACAAGGGCCTGTGAAGGATGGAAGATGAAAATCAGTTTTTCTTTTGAAATTTTTATTGGTTTTATATGAAAATTTAAAAAATTCATTGTGAACGAAAAATGAATAAAGCTGTCTTCGTTTCAGAAGCAGTAGTGTAATAGATATAGCATCATCAAAAGGTATCGATGAAATGAATCGAACAATTAACGAACGTAAATTGTCTAATGCAAATGCTGGCTCAGTACCACAGTTAGATTCGAGAATTCTCCAAGATAGCTGTTCATCAAGTGTTGGTGGACAATCGCAATTTGCGAATAGTGAAGATGAACAAGGTAACTTTCGTGCATTATTGCATTTTGTTAAGAACACCAATATATTCGGTAACATAATATCTGGTGATTAGACTGCATTTTGAATGTAGGATATAGAGATTTTATGGAAAAATAGATTTTATGAAAAATAGAAAAAGAGGAAAAATAGATCTTTTTAAGAAAAATGGATTAGATTTTTTTTGAAAAATAAATTTTATTTTTTTGTACATAGATTTTATGGGAAAAAAAGGATTTGATGCGAGATATCAAACAGTTTTTAAATTACTCTACAACCCCTTCCGTTATCAAACAACAAGAAACATTTTTTTTTATTAGCATAGATGAAGCTTGCAGTAATATGCCCACCCTTCAATACTCTTCAGCTATTGTTACGTTTAAAACACGATGAAATATCTATACCATTTAGTTATGTAGTTATTCCATTATAAATGATATTAGGGGCAGTTAACGGAATGAAATACACTTGTTCTAATTCCGTACTTTGAAAGTGGATATACTTAGCAGTAGAAAGGAAAGCAGTTTGAAGTCTCTTGAGGTGTGTGAAGCAGTAAGAGATTTCAGGTTTTTATTCTTATTAGGGTTTGGTATTAATGGTAGCGAATCAGACTTTGAGCAGACATTACAAAACATTAATGATGAATCTTCACGTTTTGGTGCAGTGGTCATATCTGATATCAGTTCACTACAACCAGCACCACAACATTCACCATTGAACGGTTCCTCTGCTCCGACTCGAAAACATTGGGAATGTCCATTGTGCTTCATTCGACAACCGTTAGCGAACTTTCCCCGTCTTTCCTGCTGCAGCCATAGATCATGTAAAAATTGTCTTGTACAGGTTAGGTTTCTTCGATTAAAGCATCTCTGTTGAATCACTGAGATCCAGCCATTATGTACTACTTATCATCTGATAGTGACGGATTCATGCCAGAAACAGACATAAATGAACAAAGTCAACTTCAAATTGTTGCTGTTGATTCGTTAGTTAAAGTGACTTTTTACATCGCCCCTTCTTCAGTTAGCAATAAAAACTTTAAGATGTACAGAAAATTTTTCGTAACATTTTTGTTGCTAATATACTTATTAGAAAGCGATTCCTTTTTGTTTTCTTTAGACTTCTAAGTTATTTGCAGTACTTGCAAGTGGAGATAATGGAAAGCAGGATACAGTTAACATGTCCAGAATGCAGTGAACTGCTTCATCCAAGCGACATCTACTACTTAATGGCACACTGTCCTGATTTAATCGAAAAATATGAAACATTTTCACTGAGACGAGTTCTAATGATGGATCCAGATACTCGATGGTGTCCAGCACCTGACTGCACGTTAGTTTCTCCATTTTTAATTTTAAACTTTTCTTTGTTTTCGAAAATATGAAACTGTAATGGATTCATGGTAGGTATTAGTGAAAAAAAAATCATGTTTTCAGTCTGCGTTTGCTGTTGCTAATAGACTGTGATAGCAATTGAACTAAAAGGAAAGTACCGTTTATAATGAAAAACAAATCTACTTATGGGTATTGTAATTATTAATAACATGAATTCCATCACGAAATTCTAAACGTGTCGGCACGAGTGGAAATGGCCACGTGATTATAAGGATAGCAACATTTGCTTCTGGATTTTCGCAATAATTTAAGACACTGCCAACTAATGGTAGACTTTAATAGATCAAAACTACCGTTAACATCCGAAGAAATGATTCGTGAGAACGTAACTAGTATGAAAAAGTGCCATTATCGGCGAATGATGTATTGAATGGTAGAAAAGGTCTTTCAAATATGAAGATAATAGCAGACAAACATAATTAAACTGTAGGTGCCTCGATTGTTTTATCAGAAGTTAGTGCTCAAATTTAGGTACGCGGTTATCGCAACGGCATGTGCTGCTTGTCCCGAACTACGCTGTGAACGTCCCGGTTGTGGTGCACTTTTTTGTTATCACTGCAAAGGACCATGGCATGCCAGTCAAACATGTGATGAGGCTCGTAAGGAACGTGGAGAAATATATCGACGAGCAGTGCCACAGCTTTCGGCTACACAAGAAAGCACCCTAAAACGTTTTTTTTTGTTTTGAAAACTTATTAACCCTTTTTATTTCATTCTAAATCATTATACCTTTTTGTTAAACACTTTTGGATAAGGCATACAGTTCTAAAATCACTTTTAAAATGACATTCACACAAACATTTTTAATTAGTTGACAGTCCACTTAATGTTCATACATACTGTAGGAATGCATTACGATGAAAGCAATGTTTCAGTCTTATTTCTCAGGTTTATTATTTGATTGAATTTAGGTGGAGATATCAAAGCGTGTCCTCGATGTCGTACATACATCGTTAAAATGAATGATGGTTCATGCAATCATATGGTCTGTGCGATGTGCAGCGCTCAGTTCTGCTGGCTTTGTTTGCGGGAAATCAATGATCTGCATTACCTAAGGTAGTTTAGTTGATATATTTTATATCAATAGTAAACGTTCAACGCTGACCAATAAAATATTCACTAAAAAGTGCTACTCGACAGTTATTCTACGAAAAAAGCCGAACTGCAAAAAAGTGGATTTATTTGATAGTTTGCGGTGTTTCTATTCAGTTTTTTGGATAAGTAAAAAAACTTTGCATCGAAAAGAATGAGCTGGATAATTTTTTGCTCTTTCAGTCCTACAGGCTGCACTTTTTGGGGAAAAAAACCTTGGACCAGGAAGAAGAAATTACTGTGTCAGGTTGGGACTTTGATTGGTGCACCTGTTGGTATTGCACTGATTGCAGGTTTGGCAATCCCAGGCATAATTTTTGGTGTACCCGTATTTGTTGGAAGGTAATTCGATTCTAGTCTTTATTTTTTCCATTGTATTAAAAGTCACTTGATTCTTCGAAACCGATAAGTACAATAATTCGCCAGTGTATTGCTTAATTGATCTGAATTCTGTCTATTATTGGCCGGCTTCACAACAGTATGACCACTTTCAAATCACCATAATTCGTTTTTTCAAACCACCAGTAGTTTGTCCCTTCATCTCTATCTAGTTCAATTTAACTGATCGAGACGTAACATTGAACACCAGATTAGTAACACAGACAGTCGTAATTTGTGGAATGCAGAGAAAATGTGCCATCCGCTCTTAAATAGTTATATGTATTTCATTTACTTTTTTTGCAGCGTTTTTTGCAGCATCATAACTGCTTGGTATTATTCAGTTCTTGTCATATTAAATAATTTATTTTTTAATATTTCTCAGGAAAGTGAACCAGCGCTTTGCTCATTTAACTAAAATTCGTAGACGTTGTTTAACGGCTGGAAGTGTAGTAGGCTCACTAGTCGTTAGTCCAGTTTTGGCTGTAATGGCTGTTGGTTAGTTCATCTGTTATAGAAAAATATTGGTTTTTTTTTTAATTATAAGAAATAATGTTTTCCATTCACTTTTTTGACCATTTCAATATAACGAATCACAAATTCTGGATTATTACTTAGCATTTTATTAATTTATTAGGGAGGAATATTAATTAGTTGTGTCTTCTGGATACATTAGCATTGGGTTACATTTACAGGTGTAGGAGTTCCCATTATGCTAGCTTATGTTTATGGTGTCGTACCTCTGTCTTTATGTCGAAATGGTGGATGCGGTGTTGGTAGTGGTTCATCAAAACCTGATCAAGACGATCTTGATGATGATGAAATTTGGCATGAAGTGAATATGCGTGAGTTTTGATACATAATTCCTGCAGATCTCTTGTCTGCTATTCGATTTAAAATAACACGTATAGGATAAACGAATTTGTGACTGTCTTTTTTGTTGCAGGTAATCATGAGAAATCTCCGTTGTTGAACGATATGGAGCGGCAGGATGGTACATCCGTCATTACCAGAATATCTGTAAATAGTGGGTTGTCGAGCGCGCAGCAAATACCTAGCCGTTTACAGGTGCAAGCCGAATTATGTCGCCGCAGACCCAGCATAGAATCAGGTAAATTTATTATTACATTTTTTGGGAAAACGACACATCATTGAATACGTTTGTTCCTTTTATTCAAATCAGTAGACTTTCAGGAATCAACAGCTTAGGCGAAAAGTATAACTATGAGGAAGCGAGCACCAAAGCTATGGCTGGTTCTCAGTATAATGATGACAAGGTTAAGTTCAGTTTTTGCATGGGTTTTCAGGTACAGTCACGCGGATGGAATAATTTTGGAGTTTGGTTTTTTAATTGTCGTAAAAAAAACATAAATATGTTATTCATATTATTTTTATTCAGTGGCTCTTTCGATCATCTTCTAAAAAAAGTTTTGTCCTGTTTCTGTTATTGATATATCTACAGTTTAATGATTTTTTTATAATAGAAAAAGTAAAAAAATGAATCCAATAGTAAACTTGAATAATAGATGATATTTTAAAGCTTCTAGAGTTTGCATACAGTCTGTTCTGGTCAAGAAGCGGTGAGTTATTGCGAAGAAGTGGCAAGCATTGTTGCTTTGTCAGGTTCAGTTGTTGATGCGAAGTCACTCACTGATAGTGCCAGTGGACGTGTTTTTGTAACTCAGATGTACTGCCGTGAGCGAGATCTGAGTCCATCATCACAGCACGCCATTGCTTGTAATGATTTTTCAAAATCAGGTCATTCAATCAGTCTATTATTTATCAAGCTAAAGGTATTTAGTTAAATGAAATGTCAGACAAAAATAAATGTTTGGTTTTTTTGCTTCTTTTCATGCATATCGAGATGACATATGGATTATTTGTGGACTGTTTCTTCTGCGGATTATTTCTTATCCCAATGAAAATATTCATAAGTCGGGACTGATTGATAAAACTTCAAGTCACTAGTTTCATTCCGAACATTTTGTTTGAATTTGGAAACTTTCAGGTGATGAGCATTGTTGCGAAAATCAGCAACACACTCGGCAGGAAATAATTACTCATAACCGGTAATTATTGTTTTCGTTTACATTTTGATAAATTTTATTTTAATGTAAGTAATTGTTTTTTTCACTTGTAGGGTTTCTACAGTGAATGGTTTTTTTTCGATTTTTTATGTTTGTTAGATTAAATGAATTCATATCGTTATAGAGAAGATTCGCTGTCATGGGGTGGTGTTAGTAAACGTCGGGGTTACGCAGTGAACGTCGTTTCTGCTGCAAGTGGGAATATAATATCACATCGGGTTGCACAAACATATTCTGGTGTAAAATGTGGTTTCATTACTGAGAATGCTTCAGGTAATTTGTTAATTTCTTATTACAAATTGATAAATGGTACCAGTTGAATTGAATACGATTAGGCGTCGATAGTTTTGCAAATAATTCATCAGGTCAATTTTTTAGCGAAATGCACGCCAAAAATTAAAAATTTAAAAAAATGCACACAATGAAAAAAAATCGATAATGAAAAAATTGAAAGATCTTATCTTTATATTTTTGCAGGAGGTGATTCTGATGAATTAATGTTAATGGCTGATGAAACAGTTCCTTATCTTAGCGATTCAAGTAAAGGTCTAAAGCAGTCATCTTCAGGTTCGATTAAAGTTCACCAGGTATAGAAATTTCTCAATACTCATATTGTTCAAGTTAATGTCCGTGATAATAGGTGTGTAAAGATATGAATTGTTACTTTATTACGTATGCTGAAACTACTGATGTTTTTTAACTTTCTAACCTCAAACAGAAAGAAAAGTTGTTGTCTTCTCATAAAACCAAAAAATTTTTCCAAATCCTCAAATCCATCCGGTGATATTATTATTCAGATATTTTGCTTTTTCAAGAAGTTATAAAACATCGTTTAGGTTATGCGTTCCTCCCATTCAAGTGATTCTGCTGGTTCGAAAGCTGATCGATTTCACATCCGTGCCCTTTTTGATACTATGAAAAGAATCGTTTCGGATGACGTTGCTTCTGAATCTGAAAAAGAGTGAGAATTAAAAATTTTGTGTTAGAATGACTTTCTTTTTACGCTTTAGATAGCTGTCATCTGTTTTTGAATTACTTGAGCAATTAATAAAAGTGCAAATAGTACCGCTAACTTGTATCAAGTAACTACAGCCTTTTTCGTAAAATCCAGAAGTAGAGCAGGGGTTTTCACAATATTTTCATACGTAACTAAATTTTGTAAGCAATGATTATTTAAAAAATTCAAAAACTGAAGAGCATTTCAGATTGGAAGTTCAGCAGATCGGTAATTTCAATTTCCGTTCAGTTTTACGCCGTCCAGCCCACAAGAACGTAATTTCAAATAATACCGGTTAGTCTATTCTGTAAATACTGTTCTCTGTTCTAAATTATTTGTTTATTTTTATAATGCACAAATTGTTAGAAAAAAGAAAAAATTACAATACGATTAATTTTCCCATAATTCCTCATTTTGTATATTTTTTCATGCTAGTGGAATGAGTGCGTGTTAAACAAAGTTGTGAGATTTCTAAGAGTGATCTGTCTTATCTGTCGTCATTACAACTTTCAGTGTTTTTTCCTTTTTTGCAGACACATATAATCATACTGGTGCATGTTCTAGTGGCAGTGATCAACGCGCACTGTTCTCCAGTTCAGACCACTCTATCACAACAAACCACACTAAGGCGGACTGCAGTAGTGATGAAACGAATGATGCAAGGAATAAACGACGTTTCTTTTCAAATATTTTTACCAAACGTTGAAAGTAAAATCTTATAGTGCATTTCATTCTTTCTCAACTATTTTTCGTTATTGTCTCTTTCAAAGTTCTTTATTCGGTTCCATATCGTAAAATGGTGCGTTATGAACAATTTGTTAGTCATACTGTACATTTATTTTGCGGGTATCTCTACTTTCATTTAATAAGCACTGCATTTTTCTCTATTTAATGATTAGCTAGTTATGTACCGTTCACTTTAATTTTAATTATGTCATATAGTATCATCATGTTGGAAGATGAGTTTCTGTATTTCTTGTTTTTTTTTTTTTTCGCTTTTTAATAAAAAAGGTTCACTGATTCATACTGCTGTACTAATTCAAACTACGAATAGCATTTTTGTTTTATTGTTGAATATAAATAATGTAGCATTGCTTAGGGTTATCGGGCGTAAAATAATTAAATGATACATTTTTCTAAAAAAAGAAAATCTAGCTTCCACTACGCATTCCGTACAAAAGGGTACGCAATGGAAGCTAAGCTGAATTTTGATAAAGATGAATTAGTAAGAAAACAAGCAGTAAAAATCAGAGATTAAGAATTTGTTACAGGAATGTTATACTGATGTATCTGCTTCCTTTTCATTGTTCATAATGTTAGTTCATGTTTCCTACTTCTCTTATTAATCGCTTTGCATCATAGAAATTATCATTTGTAATGCCTTCATCTTATTAATCGCTTTGCGTCATAGAAATCATTTAATTTAATAAGGATTAAATAAATGTTCCAGTTCATTTTTTTGCAGGTCTTCAATTCCATCACAAATATTTTTCATAATCTGGCGATGTTTTGTTTTTAGCATTTTCGATTTCAAATTTTAAGTCCCCGATGCATGAGGTAAACAGGGTTCAGATCTTTTAGGATTTTTTCTTCCCCCTTGACATTCTCCCACCCACTAATTTAAATATTAGAGGCATAATTTATAGGGAAAGTTATAAGGGGAAGTGAGATTAACTTCTAGTGGTTTATAAAATGGAATGGTTGCTCCTTTTGAAATATTGTTTTTGAATGATGTCATTTTAGATGCGCTAGAGTGAAAGCCTTTCTACACAGTTTTGATAATTGAAGTATAATTGTTGAGTTTTATCATTCTGTGCAGAAGGATCATGTGGGAGTTATTTTGTTGTGACGTTCCTTTTCAGCTTTTACACTGATTTCTGTATTGTAGCACACAGAAAAGAAGTGCATTTATGATAAACTGATCAAAGGCTGTTGGAAAATTCTTTTGGTTTTGAGATTTCTATTCGCAAGGTTATGTTTTAAGCTGCTTGTTAAAGTCCTGATACGTTAAATGTTATGATGCATTTTGTGCGAACCATAATTCGTTGCTGAAATGCTTTTGCGCATTTGCGAACCATCCATATTTTGGTATACCAATCCAGTAAATATTTTAAAGATTTTAAGGTGTAGAGTTGCGCTCCGTTAGATCACTCTCGGCTCGATAGTGAAGTTTTTTACTTTAGAGCTTTTGAAGAATAGTAAAAGTAATTTGGGAATGTTTTCATCTTCAAGTGTATTGTTTTAGGCTTTTGGTCTTTCATATCATGACGTTATTTGTTATTTCGTTGTTTCAGATTTTGTTTCACAAACGGCGAAACATGGCGGATGAGGACTTAAAACTCGATTTAACGGGTAAAAAAAAGAAGTCGAAGAAGCCAATCGTACTGGATGATGAAACATCAAAAATAGACGAAAATGTAGTTCCAGTCGTAGACTCAGAAGAACTGGTGTTGGGGCCGAAAAAAAAGAAAAAAGCGCCAAAGGTGCCTGTTGTTGATGAGGAGCATCTTTCGGAAGAGACGCCTGAAGTTGTCGTAGGTGCTGGTTTATCAAATCTTATCGATTCCAAAAATGCATGGCCTGATTATACGTATGAAGAACTGCTGGAATTAGTTTTTGGTATAATGCGTGAACGAAATCCGGAATTGGCGGCCGGTGAAAAGAAGAAATTCGTAATGAAACCACCGCAGGTGGCTCGTGCTGGTAGCAAAAAGACAGCATTCGCTAATTTTGCTGAAATTTGTCGGTTACTGAAACGACAACCAAAGCATGTACTGCAGTTTTTATTGGCAGAATTGGGTACAACTGGTTCAATCGATGGCAACAGTTGTTTGATCGTTAAAGGACGTTTTCAGCAAAAGCATATTGAAAGTGTTTTGCGAAAGTATATTAAAGAATATGTTGCTTGTCATACGTGTAGGTCTTCCGAGACGGAACTGACAAAAGATACACGTTTATTTTTCTTGGAATGTAAAACCTGTGGTAGTCGGTGCTCCGTCACTGCTATCAAGAGTGGATTTACTGCTATGGTAGGAAAGCGTGCTGCACTGCGGCGGGCTGCGGAAGCCACTGCAGGTAAATAAATTGCATCAGAACTTTTTGTTATTTTCTAAAATATTTGAGCAGCACGAATAAAAATACTTCATGTCCCTCTAAAAAGTGAAATTATCATTGGATAGTAATTTATCTTCCGTATATGACTGTTTAATTTAAAGATTTTTCCATTTTCTTACCTCTTCATTGATTCAGATTTCTTTTCAAAAAGATTTCTAATTTGAAAAATTGGATTTTTCCTCCTTTCTATTTTGCGTCTAATGTTTATAACAGTTTCGATAGGCTTTGCAGTGTTTTATTTCTTCCCTTTCTCTCTTCATAAGCTCTGCATTACATTGATGGATGTATGTGCTTCGCATATACCAATAAAGTTCTTGATGGTGTTTGTTGCAGCATTCCACACAAAGGTATTCGGGAAATCCTTACTTTGATTTAGCATACAAAAACAGAACGTCGATCTCAGACTAAATGCTTTTCCTGTTTTTTAATTCATTTTAATTCATGCAGGTCACGATCCTTATTTCCAGCTTTTGAAGTATTCCTGGAGATGTTCGTGGATTTTAAGGTATTGGGATGCTCCGTGTTTCCGATGGGGTGTCATTCCACGTTGTTGAAAATTTTACTAGTTATCTATTTGTATGGGTTACTTTCAAATTTGAAGTTTTAAAACTTTGCAGTGTGGTAGATTTATGTAAAAGTTTATTTTCACGTTGAATATCAAGATGAGGATTTTTCATCCGCCATGTTGGATCTGATTGTTTCATTCGCAGTGGATTAATACCGCTAAAGATTTTTTGATAACAGATGAGGGACGTATTCTGTGTAGCAAACTGAATAAATTAACAGTAAGAAAAGGGATTATAAACACTTACTAAATGTGGTTAGCTTCCTACGAAAAAGCAATGCAGTATTAGTTATCATTTAAAAGTGTGGAGCCTTCTGGAAGTTCAATTTATTTCTTTCAGTACTAATTTTCTATTCCAGCTTCCGATAGATGAAATGGAGCGGTTGAAAATATCGAGCGTGAATAGTTTGGAAGGTTTAAAAAAACAAGTGTGCTCAAACTGTGGTCGAAAACGAATGTATTTTTGTTACAGCTGCAAAGTTTACATGCCCAATGTAGAGAAATTTGTCCCGCGACTAGAGGTTGAGTTCTTCATTTGACAGTATAATGATTCAGTCATTTTCCAAACAAAAAAAAGTTGTGATTATGAGATAATCGGAGCTAATTTGAGTAGAACGATCCGGAGATAAGTGATCTCCTTTTCTTGCTATGTAGGGTTGATTTTGAGCAAAAATATTTGACAGAGGAACTGTTAAAGAGCTAATATCTTAAGTTGTACCACCACCATCTGTTAACTTTGTTTTTTTCCGACTATTATTTAAAGAGAAAATGAATTTGTCTTGTAATACACACTTTCCAGCTGCCAATTCATATTGATATTATCAAGCATCCGCGGGAAAAGAACAGTAAAAGCACTGCATTGCATTGTCTTCTTCTTGCGCCATCTTCCACTACCTTGTATGAGTCGTCCAGTGTTCCTGATTATAACTCTCCGAACTATGAACAAGAAAATACGGTAATTCCTTTGTTGTGATCCTCATCTTTGTGGATAATGCTTGAAATAATACTTGTATTTATTGAAGTCAATAGACGTATTTACTAAATTACGTTACGCGCTTATGCTTAAAGCGCTTATGCTTATGCTTTGCTTAAATTACGCGCTTAAATTACGTTTTTTTTGTCAAGTAACTATATATTTTTGACAGGTACTGGTAGTTTACTCCAAAAATGCCTCTTCTGTAGACGATTTTGTTAAAAAACGAGGTTCTATCAAACGTTTGGTGTTCCTCGATTCAACATGGTTCCAGGTTTATTTTATGACATTGCATTTTGACTGTTATTCTTCAATAGTAGTTACCAGATCTTTTTTTAACAGTACAAAAGATTTTGTTTCTAAGCTGATATTCTGCTGAGCGCTATCGAGTAATACTCGGTAGAGAAAAATTCTCATAAAATGCCAAATTTTAATAAATTTTAATTTCTGTCCAGACATCACACGGTTCTTCCCCGTTTAAAAAATATATTTGGGTAAATAGCCAACACTAGTTTTTTCTAGATTGGCGGATTGAAATTATTGCCACAGCTACAACATCTTCCTATTGTGACATTACGATCTTACAAAACGAAATATTGGC
>NW_018108191.1:575605-577677 GCF_000183805.2 Loa loa
CTTATGCTTATGCTTTGCTTAAATTACGCGCTTAAATTACGTTTTTTTTGTCAAGTAACTATATATTTTTGACAGGTACTGGTAGTTTACTCCAAAAATGCCTCTTCTGTAGACGATTTTGTTAAAAAACGAGGTTCTATCAAACGTTTGGTGTTCCTCGATTCAACATGGTTCCAGGTTTATTTTATGACATTGCATTTTGACTGTTATTCTTCAATAGTAGTTACCAGATCTTTTTTTAACAGTACAAAAGATTTTGTTTCTAAGCTGATATTCTGCTGAGCGCTATCGAGTAATACTCGGTAGAGAAAAATTCTCATAAAATGCCAAATTTTAATAAATTTTAATTTCTGTCCAGACATCACACGGTTCTTCCCCGTTTAAAAAATATATTTGGGTAAATAGCCAACACAGTTTTTTTTCTAGATTGGCGGATTGAAATTATTGCCACAGCTACAACATCTTCCTATTGTGACATTACGATCTTACAAAACGAAATATTGGCGTCCTCAGGTTGAGTTTTAAATACTGGATATCACTTTATCATCTGCATTCATTCCTTTCGTCTACAAAATAAAAATGAATGCCTGTGTGTTTTCTAAATCATCGGTATTCCTTTTGAAAGGAAGAATCATTTCCATTTGATGCTTTTAATCTTCTGAGGAGATTTCAGCGAGGCTTGACGGATTATCATCTTGCTACAATTGAAGCAATCTATTATGCGCTTAGAGAGGCTTTTGAAACTTCATCTACTACAAAATATAATGGTTGTTTTGATGATCTTTTATTCTGGTTTTTTATTTTCCGTTCAAAAGTTGATAAAGGCCTTTTGAAACGCAAAGGATGAAATGTTTTGTAAGTTACGCATAGTTTTATTACGGAATGGTAATTTTATTGATATTTTTCACAGTGAAAAAAAGATTTATGATGCCATAGAGATTCAATTTTTGATTTGATCATCTTTCTATCATTTTCTGAATGAATACTGATCAAAGAAAAAAAACGATACAGACAAATCGAACATTCAATTTTGTTAACGTTTATAGGTTTTGCTACCATATTAGCAAAAGGAATGCAACTCAAATCATGCTTTAGCTGATACTTTTCCGTTCCATAATATACAGGACTAGAATAGATAGTATTTTCAAATTACATTATGCATTCTGCTTTTGCAGTATAGTAGTAAATCTGCGTCAGATGGTTGTCACTTCCGTTGATTAGAGTTTTTATTGGATGTCATAAAGCGTAGCACATCTCTAGGCAGTAAAACCAGACTGCATTTTATTCAACAGTTGGCTCACCAGGATGTTCTTCATCTTCCACTATTTCCTGCATTAGCCTACTGAACTGCAGTTCTCGATTGTATGCTCGGAGTAGAACATATTCTCGGTCACGGAGCATTTTCAGATGTTTTGCTTGCATAACCGCAGACCATGTGTACAGATTTTTATTAATCAGATATGCAACCTGCATTAGCAGAAGATAAATTATTACCGTTGTTATCCACAGCACAGTAACGGCTTCTTCGTTTTTGTTTGCATATGCGCCACTTTTCATCATAAACTGCAACATCGCTGTTACATATCAGAACGGTCTACTCTCGCTAAGATAATAGGAGGAAAGTTCGTAAATCAATTGATATAATGAAATTTACAAAAGTTACATTTGATGTTTATAGTTACTGGGAAATGACAATTGTTTTAGTTTTAGTTCGACTCAGTTTTGGGTTTTCTATAATATAGTTTTTATCTTATATCGTCATTTGATAAAAAGATTATCATGATACCTTTACAGGATTGAGTATAATCGAATCTCAAATTCGGCCAGGCTTTCGTTGTAAAACCTTTAAAATGTAGAAACTGAACCAAATGAAATGGAGAGCTCACCACCGCCAAGATGATTTTAGATAATACAAAATGCATTCTTAAAGAAGAATTATGGTGAACATTAATGTAGATCGAATGGAGGGACTTTGTGAAAAATTGAAGATATTGTAGCGAATATTGTTCGGGTTCGTTTGAGAGGGTGATGTCGGAGACCACTATTGCCAGCTATGTAACGCGAGATGTCGT
>NW_018108191.1:577752-585239 GCF_000183805.2 Loa loa
TGATCATAAGTGTGGTACACAAGAAGTGTTACTCTTTCTTGCACTTTTCCACTTATTTTAATTATCTAAGAAATCTAAAAGTTTTTTTTTCTCTGTAATCATACATTTGGTAATCATATTACCTATCTTTTTACATTAATTGACTTTTTTTTTTCGTACTAATTGAGCTTTTTTTATTCATCCAAGTAATATCCATGCCTTAACATTTGGATATATTTCGATGAGTTATTCTAAAATATTCTCAAAAACTAAAAGAAACAATTTTCTAGTAATTAACTAGAAAATGTAGGGGAAGTGGTGGGATTTTCGTTGTATTTAATGGTTGAGTGATGAATAAATTTCCATTCCCTTCAGAATATTATTCTTTTCCTCCCATAAACAACCTTTAGAAGTGTAAAAGTGATGAAGATCATCTGACCGATAAGGATCTTCTGATACCATTGATATGCTATACGTCGCCAAAGACAGTTATGCCTGAGTATCAATGAGGTATCTTTACTGTAATTGTCTTATTACTAGGACAGTGTGTCCTTTATGTGAAACTATTTTATGATTACAGTTTGAATTTGTCACCTTTTTTTTGAATTAACTAAGACTAACCATTCGATACGACATAATACGAACAGTTAATACCACGCAAAACAACTTTTTTATTTCCATAAAGAAATATTTTAATATCTAAACAATACGAAGTACTTGCTGAATTAAAAGTTATTCGATAACCAAACGATGGATCTCGCTACAATTTTGCTATGTTTAAAAACTTTTTAAATCTTAAAATTCACGTCTAACACATCTGAGCAATTGAAAAGGTAATCCGCGTTATGTTTCAATGGTTTATTTCACACTTTCTAAGTTCTTATTTTTTATTTCATTTTCCTTGTTATAAAAGTAATTTTGATTCGTTTCATTCTCTTGGGGACATTCTTGTAATCGATTGCAAATTACATCTAATTGTTAGCTGCAAATATCGAAATGTCTTTATTTACATGTTTCTTGAACATTCTATAAAAATAAATTGTTTTCGTAACTTTTTCGAAGAAGTTTCTCACTTTTTAATTTATATTTTATCAATTTTTTTCATTCAACCATTTCTGGAGATATTTGGTTGGTTTTTGAAAAAAATTGAAGTCAAAAATTATCAATAATTGCCAATGAGTACATTATAAGGGCCTAAAAATCATGATTATATCAAATATTTCAAGAGAAAAGAAATTTAGCAAGATAAGATGGAAATTCCATTGCTGCTTGAATTCACAAAAGGGTGCGATCGGGATGAGATTCGAACTCACGCGGGGAAACCCCAATGGATTAGCAGTCCATCGCCTTAACCACTCGGCCACCCGATCGTGCGAACATGTGAAGGTAAACTCTCAATGGATACTTTTCATGTAATTTTTCGATATTTCTGTAATTTAAGCCAGAAATTTGTGAGATTTTTTCTCAGAATCCTTTCCAAATTCAAAATTTTGTCAACCCTAAAGAGGAATGTCATTGTGAATGGGTCACGTTTATGTTTGTCCTGAACTGTGATAGCTCATTGAGTGTTGTTGACATAAGAGTTCACACAAATCACTCATTTCTCTTTTTCCCGATAGCTGTGAGCGATCCCAACAATACTTAGGCCAGAAGAAAATTAATATATTTCGGACTTTTCGGTTTAGATCCGAATGAAGCTCTAGGAATTTCTGACTTATCGGATGACGAGTATCAATACTCCCTCTTTGTCTTCAGAGATTCAGAAAGCCTTAATGATAAAAAAAAAAAATCTAGCCCTATACGAAAATATTTGGTGGATGTATGACAAACATATATTTGGCGAATATTTGTTCCGTATCGATATTTTCGGTCTTCTTAAGTAAACATCCAATTCCATGGGTATATGTTAGTCTTCCAGTATTGGTTCAGAGCTATTTAAATCGAAACTTTCAGATAGTCATATATAAATTTCACTTTCTTACTTCTTACTTAGTATTAATCATTTCCCAAAATCAACAAGAGCTCAATCATCCTGGGACTTAATAATGAATTAAGCTTTTTTAGGTCTTGAAAAGATTGAGCTATAGTGAAACGATCTTCCTGTTGTTGGTTGTTACCGCATTAAATTAATTAATAATTAATTAGCAAGGGTAACTTTTACACACGACAATTAGTTATGCATATAAGTAATGTTCCATTTTTCCTGATTCAAAGTTTCCAAATATCCAAAAAATGTGATAAGATGAACAAACAAGAATGATAGCTGCAAATTGAACTTTTCGAGCGATAATTTTTCCATTTTGAAGTGGTAATTTGAAAGGAAATATCATCAGCTAAATAATAAAATAATGGTAATTTTCAATAAATTTATCTTAGTCATTTTTTTTTTCTCTTGAGAGAAATAGATAAGGGTAAGATGAGGAAAGAGATTGACCCGAAGTTTTAATTCATCTTTTACGCGTCAAAAAAAAAAAACAATAATTTCATTCAATAATATCATTGCACTGATTGCAATCTACAGTCACCTTTGGCTTCATTGTTTTCTTCCAGGAATCTGCAAATTTAACGGACTAAAATTTTAAATTGGAGAAATTTTAGCTTAAAAATAATTCAAATAACAATTTTTCTTTTTAGCAGTAAATAACACATTCATATGATTGGAAAGTGGATTTCATACTTTTACTTAACAAATTTGAACCACTAACAATGACTGAACTTTCATTATCATATTAGTACAGATCAGTCTTTCCTTGGGATGAAAAATTTCAAGTTAAAATAAAGATTAAAGACTCACATATAGATAAGACAGTTGCATCCATAAGGTATTACATAACTAAATATTTTAATTGTCTTCAAAACGGAGTGTTTCGGCATCTAGTCTAGAATACAATATCATCTCGAGTTGAAACTTTATCAGATAAGTTTGAGCTATGGATAATTACATATATTATCAGTTACCTTCGAAAAGATTTGAATTCCGTTTTGAAATATTCAAAAAAATTTTTTAATTTTGTCTAAAATTTGGCAAAAAAATGGTCAATTTGTCCAACTTACAATTGAAATCATTTTCTGTCATATAGAAGATAACAATTTTGTTCTATCATTGTATGTTTGATGAAACAGATTCATTAGCTTATAGTGATAATAATTATCGATGAAATTATTAAACGTTAGCAAGTTTTTTTATACTTAACAAAATGCATGGAATACCATAGCTAGCCAATAATTAATTAGAAGAACTGATAAACGCATTCCATTGTTAAATGGATTAATCATTAATTTCAATTTAACTATTTCTCAATATGCATTCAATCATTAATTATGCAAATTATGATTGTTTTGGCTCGAACCTAATTAATTAACTTTTGATTTTTGAGTGAAAATGCAAAATTATAACCACTAACTGATAAAAATGATTTTTTCTACTAGTTTGAAAAAATTTCATTTGATGTCAAAAATGGTTAAAACTACCATTACTGATTGATTGATTTTGTTGATTTATTTATTTTTAGGTTTGTTAATATATTTTCACTTTTCCATGAAAGTAATTAATGGCTGTAATCGTTTTGGTAAATTACATATTTTGAAAATTAATACATCTGCCATTGTAATGTTGGTATCAATACTTTGTGAACCTTTCCAAAATGTCATCATTAAGTTCTGTTATCTTATGATTAAAGAAGTAATCCATAAATATCTACAAAATGACAAATGACATTTTCAAAGCCTAATGAATTTTTTGATAAATGTTATTTGTATTTATCAAAAAATTTCTTTTAAAAGAAAAGAAAAATTAGCGTTTCTTTCAATGCGAAAGAAATTTCAAGCTATTAAATTAATGGATTTTGTCTTTATTTCTTATTTTTTTCAATGACGAGGAATGTAAAAATTAAAAAGTGGAAATTGATTGCCACATTTTTTTCCCGAGAAATACAAGCAGAAATCTCTCGAATAATGCATCAATTTTAACTCTAATTCATCACAATTATAATGGGTGGTGATAAAAATTAAAGCATATATGCTACCAATTAACTGGTAAATTTCTTTGACATATTGGACCAATAAATGGTTGAAACTTACCACTGCTTAATTAAGTTCAGTTCAAATTCTAACTGAAGCAAAATTAATTAATATACTGTAAAATAAAAAAACGAAATAACCAGGGATTCAAGAAGTGATATATCGGTTTGCGTTGATTTCACTCGTTGTTGTCCTCGTGATTCAACTTTTTTGATAATTTGTTTTTTACTTAATTCTGGCATAATCTTATACAAAATATGATTCCTTAGTGGCATTTTTGATAAGATTTTGTCGAAACTTATCAACGGCTCTTCCTCTGCAATGTGAATTTAATGAAATTACATTGAAATAAATAAAGTATAAAATTTCTCGAAACAAAAATTTTAGTCGGAGATTCGAAACTATTAATTATGAAAAAAAGTTCTGAATAAATTGCATACACTCCTTTCTGCAGTCTTTAATATCATATTTCTTCTTAAAAATTCCAAAAAAGTAAACTATTTTAGTATAATCTAATCATTTCTATGGGATAGCAACTATAATTCGATTGTAAATTTATTTTCAACTCATTGATTTCATCGAATTTTATTAAATATAATTATTCCAGATTGAAATTTTGCTCGAAATTTCCAATAAAGTCAAATATTTCAATGACATGCTATTATGGCCATATAAAATTAGATCATTTATTATATTCCGGAAAATATTTCGAAACTCCGATCATTTGTAGTACGCCATACATTTGAAAAGGATTGTTTTTTGTATCACTATTTTCCGGTTCAATGATTAATTAATTAATTAACCTTTTGATAGTTCCTGGTTAGCGATATTATCGCCATCATTATCATCATTATCATCACTGCTATCAGCATGGTATTCGAATTGATCATCCTTGCATTCTAGCTTTTCCAATGCATTTTTATATTCTTTGTCGATATTTTTATCCATTCCCTTGCAAATTAGAAAACGAAAAAGCAAATTTTTTTAATTTTTCAGATTTTTTTCCTAAAAATTCGAAATTTCAATTTTTTAAACATACAGAAGATTTTAACTCCTTATTAATTATAAAATGAACAGAAATAATACAAATGAATGGATGATAACAATGAATTTCTTGAGATTATTTGGCTATTGACCTTTCTTCCACTAAATAACTGTTGCGAATTAATATCAAAATTTTCTTACAGAGAAAATTTGAAAAAAGAGAAATTAAGCCATGAATTCGAATAATCAATGGTTTTGACGGACAACATAAAATGAAAATAAGAAATAATCCGTGAAAAATAATTTATTAAATCAAATTTTAAATTAATTAAGTCATAATTTTGGAAGAGAAGAAAATGAAAAATATAGAATTTCGAAGGTTTTGGCCTCGATTAATTAATTACCATAGCTAATGCTTCAATTTGTTGTTGTATAACATTAATGACAGTTGAGACTAATGCAAGGCCAATTAAGAGACATATGGCAATGTGCGCAATATAGTCCGGTTGACTGGGCAAAACATCACCAAATCCAATAGTTGTAAATGATACTAGTGTAAAATAAAGTGATGTCCCTGGAAAATAACAAAGTTGATTAACACTTCCATGCTAATAAGTTAGTGTGAGTCTAATATAGCTTTACACTCACAAATGAAAATTAGAGCAGATTCTGGGTGACACACGTTGACGTGTCAACGATGTAAAAGTACGCTCTCTAATTACTGCTACTTTTTTTTTTTTTTTTTTTTGCTTCAAACATACGAAACGAATGAGTAATTTACTGGAAGGAGAAACAAATTATATTTTAAGGAGTTTCAAACTCAATACAAACAAATAATATGAAAAAGTTGAAATTAAAAATGACATTTACTTTAAAAAAAATTGAATATTTTTGCAAAATTTAAATCGTTCAAATAAAAACTGATAATAGAAATTTCTTTACCGTAAGACCAATCATTTTCGAAAATAAGAAACAATCCGGCACAAATGAAAGCCCAAAGAATTGTAATCACAATTAGACCGCCTACCGGAAAATTGAGCAATTCCTCATTTTCGTCCAAGACTATTTCTGGTAAAATCATTTTCTCTTCCTGAATTTCAAATGAAACCGTTAACTTTTCATGTTTTTACTTGTCTAACATTTTCATAATCAGCTTATAATTCTGTTTATTATTGGACGAGTCATTTGAAATTTATTTAATTGTTATGAGAAGGAGCAAAATATGAAATGATTAAACTATTACAGCGATACAGAAATTCTGCATAATGTACCGATCAAAATTTCATTCAATACATGTAATGTTATTGATCGGGACATTTTTAGACTTTTTAGACTTTTAGAATGCAAATATCTTATTTGCATTAATTAAAGTGGAATTTCAAAAAAGTTCAAACTTTTATTTTGTAAAACCAAATGAAAGCGAATTAAAGATAAAATGTTACACATCGGTATTCATATGTTCCCAGCAATTTGGGATGGATAGACATTTTTGTGATAAAGATCGATAATTGCCTTTGTTTTCGATAATTTCGGATGGTTGAAGTTAAGTTAAAACAAACAACAATAACTGTCTAAATTGTTCTTACAATCTGTTTTTCAAGATCTTTGGAGACAAATCGGGATGACCGAGCTAATGTTTTAGCCACCATCATCCATAATATTTTGCATAATCTTGCGAATAAGCCACCTAACACGATTAGTGAGAATAATGTTAGCGGTATACCAAAGAATGCATAAATTAGCGTCAACAAACGTCCAATTGTCGTTGCTGGGTAGATATTTCCGTAACCTGAAATATATTTATTCAAAACTGAAATAGCGATACCTTTTATAAAAATAGCAATACCTCTTCCTCCCTTCTCTTCTTTTTTTTCTTGAATGTGGCACTTTTTTTTGCTAACTATGATAATATCGTTAATATCGGTGAACTATAATCTAATCTTATTTCGTTTTCTGCTTATCTTTTAAAAGTTAAATGATTGTTCATTACACTTCAAATTAAATGGTCATTAACCATACTTTATATATTAAATGATTATTGACCACACTCTGATTTGAAGGTCAAATGAGTGATTATTGGTCACAAATTAAAAGCAAACTAACTGATTATTGATCATACTGTCAACTGATAGAAGAATTTGCAAACTGAATCATTGCTATTTGCCTTACCAATAGTTGTATAAACAGTAAGTGAATAAAAGATCGATCCCCAAAATGTCCATTTAGCATCTTCCATTGTTGGATATTTTAATCCTAATTTTTTTGTTAATTTCCTTAACATTTTAATCGTTTGATTATAAGCTCGCATTGCGCTTAATCCTTTCAAATTATGTATTCGATATGCCACTTCCTAAAATTATCTCTTAAAATTTTAAAACTATTGAATCTAAGAAATTTATATAAAGTTGCATTTATGCGAATTGATTAATATTGCTGTATAATGCGTAATAATAATAACAATAATAATAATAATAATAATTATTATTATTATAGTAATAATAACA
>NW_018108191.1:585469-600048 GCF_000183805.2 Loa loa
AATAATAATCATAATCATAATCATAATAATAATAGTAATAATATAATAATAATAATAATAATAATAATAATAATAATAATAATAATAATAACAATAATAATCATAATCATAATCATAATAATAATAGTAATAATAACAATGTCAGTAATAATAATAATAACAACAATAATATGTAATGGATGAATATGTAACTTATAATTGATGTGTAATGAATATGTAATGCATTATAATTAAAAACACTATAATTTTATAGTGAGCAGAAACTAAAGATATGAGGAACCAAGCAATCGCACATCTTACTATTTCGGTGATATTTTCATCATAATTGATTAATTACATGCTTTGAATATTTTAAATGAATTAAAAACTAACAATAGGAGAAACGGAAGAAAAAGTTTGAGGAACAAAACAGATTTCGAATAATTAAGTCTTTACTTGATTAACTGTAATATTTTGTATTTGTTGACATTTGCATAAAAATGTATGTTTTTGAAGGCATAAATTGAGCCACTTTACTGTGTTTAATATTACTTAAATGACGAATGTTTGCTAATTTTTCACCATTTATTGTTTCGCATCTTATTGTTGTCAGTTGTTGTAATTAATTGTTTTAAATAATTTAGTCAATTAAAAATTTTTAATTGATATATGCAAATTACCTCATATATTTCACGCTGTTCACGTTGGTGTAATTCAATATCTCGACGTTCATTAGGACCTTCCACGCTCATAAATATGAATGCACCAACTAATGTATACGCTATCAATATACCAAGTGGTATCAGTGGACGAAGACCAATCGTTATAAATGCATGAATATTTTTTATTCCTTTTGCTATAGGCATCTTTCACACTTAAATTCAGAAAATAAAAAAAAATTCAAATTTTTTACCAAATTTTTGTTGTTATTTGCTTGGTTTTAACCAGTTATGTCATTTTTACACATACGTTTGCTTATATTCCAAATGAATTAATTAAAGCCAAAATTTGTTTCTGTAATTGGAAAGAAAAGCGAAATGAAAGAAGTTCTAAGTTATAATGAATCGTTTAAAAATTGGAATGAAAAAAACATATTGGAAATGATTACTGAAATATTTTGAAATTACAACTAAAACGCATTCCTAGCAAATATCAACACAAATGCCGAATTTATAAGTTAAAAAGTAGACAAAAGAATAGAAAAAGGAAAATGAGGAATGAATGAACGAATTATTTCAGTGATAAAACAACAATTAAAAGAGATTAAGCATAGATAAGATACTAAAGCAATTTCATATTTCAACATAACAGTAATTTTTTTTTTTGCAGAAGATTATTTGATATGAAAATTTGCCGATAAATTAATGGAACTAAAAAGAAATTCAATTTGAACCGTTATGGTTAATCATTTACTGACTTCAATCATTTATTGATTTCAAATTAAATTTCTAACACGAGAAAATGAAGTAAAATGGACCTGAAACGATGGAAAGGAATAAATCGTAAGGTGGAAAGCTTGAGGAAAAGAAAAAAAGAACTTTAATGAAAAAAAACAGAAAGTACTAATTGCTAATTCGAAATCTTCTCATTTGTTTTTCAACAACGTTTCTGAAGATACGATGGGTAGAAAGGTCAAGATAAGAAGTCAGGCAATATATCATTTGGCTCTAAAAATTTACCTCAACTACCAGGAGAAAATGCATGTAACAATGTAAGCGATTATTACTGCTCGATAATTTATGATAAGAAGGATAAAAAGAATTAGAATTCGGGGAAATCTTAGTTTTAGTTTGTAGTGCAGAATTGCAGTGCATGCATTTGGATTTGCAAACAATTATTGCTCAATTGCAACACGAGTTAGAAATAACAACTGAATTTTAAAACTTTATCATTTTTAAATTGTAATTTAACCACAATACATCGTTGCGCACATCTGCAGGAATTATTGCTTTAATAATTAGTAAAAGGAGTAAAAAGTGAATTTTGAATTTTATCATTCTTGAATAAAAATAATAAGCATGATGCAATAGTAATTGTAATATCAGCTGTACTGTTACGGTACTTTTTTGGTTTGATGCGCAATGTTACGTAAATGTATACTTTGCTTTTATCACTAGTGATAATAATCCGAAAATTCCAATAATATTTGAAAACAGTGATAACAATAATAATTATGAATGTTAGTCGTAATTAATAGGGGAAATAGGACCATATGTGAGAATTAGGTATTAATTATAAAAACAATAATAACAATTCGAGAAGAAACAATAGTGTTAAGTGAGATAGTGATAATGATCATCCACAGAGCAAATGCCAAAAGTAATGCACAACAATTAAAAAATTTGTGGTGATAATAACAATAATGACAATAATCAGCATGACAATATTAGCTTAACAGTTGTATTCATGGTCAAATATAAATAGCTACGATTGAAAAATAATAAATAATATGAGTGTCTAAAAGCAATTACAGCATAATTATTGTCATGATTTATCAACAGTTACAGACTAATTTAAAATTATTCAAAGTAACTAATTGTTAAAAAATGATGATAATTAATGAAATAAGTGATTGACAGATGAACTTAAACAAGCATGTAAATAGTTTGAAGTGATGTTTTAACAGCTGTTAGTTAACAGGTAAAATCTCATGGGGTAGGATATAGAAAAAGTTTCCAATATGCTTTTTTATCTTTTCTTCCTTTCTTCGCACTTTTTTCCTTTCTTTTTTTAAATGTAATAAGAATTGATCACCTGTTTCATCCCTTTCTCTTCTAGTTTTCTGTTTTTTAGTGTTAAAAATAAATTCAAAAAGCAATTTTAGACGATTCACTCACCAAATATTACTTTTACAAATTTCTCATCATTTGACAAATATGCTTGAGCCAATATTAAATATAAGAATAATATTTAATATTAATTAACACTCAATACTTAATATTAATTAACTTAATATTAATTAATTAATACTCAACATTAAATAACACTCAGAATAATGCTTAATATTAAGTAATAATATTAATTAAATGTATTATAAATGACTCATCATTTAATCAAATATCATTCAACAAATAAGTTTCCATAAAGCAATTTCAAGCCAGCAATTTTTCAAAAATTTCCCGAATAAGGCTATATAAAATTCCAATTTAGAACATATTTCTTATTTAATAATAAAGAAAAAGTGATGGATTGATTAAACTGAGGAAGATAAGAGTTAAATTAATTAATTTCAAAGGTTTAATTAATTTCAATCTCTTTTTAACCTACGGTAAATAAGCTTAATGGATAAATTGGTACAAAGAGAGAAAAAAAAATTAATTACCATTAATTCATGTTTCCTGAGAAATAAATTTTCGCGAAAGAAATTTTCATTTTCTTTCGTTGCATAATACATGGGAAAAATGCCTTTTAAGTTTTTTTTTAAACAATAAAATAAACGACCGAATCGAAGTAATGGAAAAAATAAAAGAAAATTGAATACTAACTCTAATGGCTTTAATTTAATCATTTGTAAATAAAATGAAATAAAAACTTTTATATAACTTTTTTCCCGCTGAAAAAAAGGTTGACTTGAAATAATAGCAAAATAATAAAACTGAAAACTTTATTTTGATAAATTTTTGACTATTAATTCTCTTAAACATTGCTTGTTTACTGTTATTATTTAGAGCTGAATTTTGTGGAGTAAAATTAGTTAAATCAGTATAATAATTGTGGTTTTAGCAAAAAAAGGTCCTGAATCAATTGCTAATTAAAATTCATTAAACTAAATTAACTGCAATAATTGTTTAATTTGCAAGAATACATTTGATAATTTTTCAGACATAAATTAGATTAGGTTGGAAATTGTTAGGTTAGCTTTCGTTACATTTTGTGCATAATGTGAAGTAATTCGTTATGAATTTATGGCTGACAGTGATGTGGTCAAATATTTACGCTAAAAAATTGCCCATTGTATTTCACATTATATTTGCCCCCATTGTATTTTAATCCATTCTGATTACATTTCTCTCTTAATTTATTTTTTTCAATCTGACAAAATTTTTTTTCCATTCTCTTCCCTTGTTCTATCTCAAATATATCGAAAAAAACTCAGAAGATTAATTACGGAGAAATTAGCAATATAAATTGTAATTTTCGCGGCAAGTAATTCACTACGAAAAAATTACAAATGAAATATTACGATGTCGTAAAGAATGAGTCATTTGTTCAACTTTCATCTCCAAATTTGTTGATTAACCTCAATTGAAATATTGTCAAGTAAACCACTTACTGTAAAGACTTAGGCGTATTTGTCGTAATATTGTAAAAGACTTATATGCAGTTAACGTATGTATAAACCACCTTTGGTTTAATAATTAATTTTATATGTAATGTCTGGAAGTTCCTAAACCATTTCTACTATATAAAGAGCTAAGATCGAGACTTCAGGTTTCTTTTTTGCTTACACGAGATCGATTCCCGAGGTCTTTTCTCTTACGTCAGGACTTGTTCACTTTTTTCTTCATTTTTCCACTAGACATAGTCGAATTGCTGCTCTCGTTGTTCCGTTCAACTACATTCCGTATTTGTTTGGATTGTCTGATAATTTCAACGACGATCAAATTCTTCGGTTATCGATAAATGATAATCAGACAATATTCAACTCTGCCCATCAACACAAAGAATTTCATCATCAGAACTGTTTCACAACGAATCATATACAAAAATTTTGCTAACTTTAAAAAATAGACTTGGAAATTTATTGTTTAATCCAAAAAATTAGTGGGTAGTCTATTAAAATTAGAAAAAATTGCTCAAATCTCTTGCTTATACATATTAAAGTTCATAGTAGCATTTTTGAAAATATTCAATCCCAAGTATATTGAAATAAAATGGTAGAAATAAAAGTAATTAGTACTCACATCGCAAATAATTGCTGCTATTATCAAAGTTATATGACATAAAAAAAACACGTTTTCTGATCAGAACTTTTAATCGAGATTGATTGCTAAATTTTCAATTCAATCAAATATTTGTTGCAAAAGTTTAATCGGAATCGTTGTTTACTGCTGTAATTTTGGAATTATCAGTTTCTTTAGATTTTGAAGAATCCGTATCACACAGTGAATGATGCGTGTCTTTTGAATTTACGCTTGTATCAGAAAGTAACTGAATTGGATCAGACCAAGCTTTTAAAAGTACGGCACGTAAAGCACTACGTGGAACTGATATATCACAAATTCTTTCCCATTTTTTGCCATCGAAACGTACGACTGTTTTAGTCACCGTTGTATTGTAACCACCAATAGCATAGAAATAATTTCCCATTTTGCACATTGCAAAATTTGATCTAAGGAAATTCTTTTTTTTCAAGTGGAAAGTTAGAAGGCAATTTGATTGGTTAATTTAAATCGACGTTTTTTAATTGAAGTTTCATGCTAACAAGCTAATAATATTTGAAATGAAATATTAAGAGATGAAAGTTTTAAATACTACCTATGTGGTCGTAATTGATTTAAATTGTTGATAACTATTTATTAAAAATGAAAAATAGAAGTCTTTGGTCATTCACTTATTGATAAACAAAAATTGTTAACAGTTGGCTAATATTTGCAACAATTGTAATTTTTATAAAGAGTTGGAGAAAAAAATTGATCAGATTTCTGAAATATTTCAAAAATTTCAAACCTTGCTATTGGCATTGGTTCAACGCTTACAGTATGAGCACTTCCAATTCGTAGGATTTCCGCGCTACTTAATCGATTCATACCATCGAATCCACCGGCGATTAGTATAAAATCTGTACCCACCGCACATGCAAGGCCTAGAAATACGGTGGGCCTTAATACAAATGGCTTTCATTGCATAAAATATATATTAATTCTGCTCACGCCAACTGATTAACGACTATCGTAGTCATGGATATGGCCAAATAAATCTTTTATAAACCGTCAATTCAAGTATGCAAAGAAGCCTGAAATATTTCTTAAGCTTACTCGTGCTATCATTTTCTGGCTAAATACTGCTAATAACGAAGGAATGGACAGAAGGGAAATTTGTAGAATTATCTTTAGGGTGGAGAATTCAAAGAGATAGATTTCGTTTGATGGAAGTAGACTTAAGTTGGAACGAATACTTACCAGATCTTGGTGTACTCATATGAGCAATTTCAGTCCAAATATCCATTTCCGGTATATACATTTCAACCGTTTGTAATACCGTTTCACCGGTATATCCACCAGCAACATACATTTTACCACCCATTGCACATGCTGCTGCATCCGATCGTCGTTGTACCATATTCCTGCAATTAAATTTGAGGGAAGAATTCAACGACAACACTTCAAAATCATCAATGTGCATTAATTTCCTTCAAATTCTGTAACTTAATTTGTTTTTAAAGTTAAGAAAGACTTCCCCATTAAATAATTAAAAGATTAATTAATTTAAGATTGCAATAACCGAATTTTTGTCCATTGATTTTTGCGCGCATCATATACCTCAGCAGTTCGGAGCCTCAATCTACCATCTGAACCACCAGCAACAATAATTGTACCATTGATTTCACATGCTGATATATAGCATCTGTAAAAATTCCAAAAATTTTCTTAATTAATATTTTCCTTAGAAAAAATAATTTTCACATAATATTTAACAAATTTATAGCAATGTCTTTTTTTACGACAAGTTGATCAATTGGCTTTTTTTCATGAGAAAACGATTAAATAAATGAAAAAAAAGAGCAGATCAAATGCAATCAGACCCATGATACTCAAAGGATAGGTCAAATTAAATAAAGATTAAATAAATGAAAACGAAAAAATCGAATCAAATAAAATAGCTAAATAAGTGACCCTTCGAACACTTTTATAATAATATGCTTATAACAAAAATATAATTATCAAGTTAGGTTAAAGTAAATTTTTAAACGACTGCAATTTTCAAAAAATTATTATCTAATTATTACATTATTCCATTTGAGGATTATGCTATTTTTACAGTAACCATAATGTAACATATGGTAAGGTTTATCATTTTAACAATTATGTGTAAAAACTTACCTTGCATGATGCATTGGAGCTAATTCATGCCATTTCTTTGTTTCACCATCGTAGCAGCGTACGGTATTGAAATATTGCGATCCTTCGAAACCACCGATAACATACAATTTCTAAACTTCGTATTTAAAATTTATAAGTCTACAATAGCCGAATTTCATATTACTTAAATATGCAAATTACAGGATTTTATTAACATATATTATAAATTTCACTAATGAAAAAAACCACAATGAAATTGCTTTCTATATACATTAAATCGGTATTGAACATCCAATAGCAAAATTTTACATTACTGATAACGATGCATTCGTGATAAGCTATTCGACGATTATCCTCAAATGTTTCCACACGTCGCCATTTATTAGCATTAATATCTAGTACTTCAACAATATTTGATGGCCCACTTTTTTCCCATCCACCAATCGTTATCAGCAAATCACGATGAATTCTTTTTTCAGTATTCATTGACCAAACTATATTTTGATCGTCGATATTGTTCATTTTAAAACGTATAAGGTCTTTCTTAATTTCATCCTTCTGAAATTTGCATAATCTTTTCTTAATTTCTTCTCTTTCATTTCGATTTTTTGACTTAATTCTAGTAAATTCTTTCTTCTCGAATTTAATGTTATCAATCCGTTCCTTTCTAAGGAATTAGTTAAATATTTCAAATGAGTTTTTCTAGACTTTAATAATGCATTAGTAAATAAACAGTAAAATTATTTCAAGCTAATATTTGTATGTGTTACTCATTCGAGAATAGAAATATGCTAATTCACTTAGAAAATTAAATTTATTTTATTATAGTTTATTTCAAAGTTTATTTTTCTAGTTCATTCCATATAATATATTTTATTTTTTAACAATTGCAAGTTGTACTGATTTTTGTTACGATAATTGTAGTCTTTAATTAGAACTATGTGTGATCGTTTTAATCATAATAAAATGATACGAAAATTCTAAGTGTAATTTATTTCTTTGCAAACATTAATTATTCTCGCTTTTGTTACACAATTAAATAAAAAAAACTATTAATATTAGTAGCCATATTAATAATTATTATTATAACTGTAATAGCAGCAATAATTAAAAATAAGAAGGTAGAATGCCTAAATTTGAATTTGTAATTTGAATTGACGTGCAATTAAAGTAAAGATTTGCTGGACCTGTTTATCATTCAACAAATTATAGCGAATGGACTTCACTAATTGACGACAAAATGGCATGCGTTTTTTACGATCAATCAAAATCCATCGTTTGAGAAGAATCCAAACATCCATCTGACGCATATAAAATTGTGACAAATAACTTTTCAACTCTTCTTCCTCAATTAAAAATTTAGAATTTAGCGAAAACTTTTTTTATCAAAAATATTTTTCATGTATTCAAAATGTCTAACATTAATCAACATTGATAATAATGAGAAAAAATGGCTTAATTAATTAATATCAATCAATATACTTCATCATTCACTTTTAACAAATCAGCATCCAAAATTTCGAATAAATGGTTGCTTTTGAGGTGAAAATAGTCAAGATTACAACCGTTGGTTACAGATTCATTAACAGTGTACAGAACATATTCGAAAGTCTACAATGAAATACTAAAAGATAGCAGCATCAATTTTCGACTCTTTCCTTTTATTAATAGACAAAACAATGTTTGTTTATTTTTCACTTTTTAAAAGTTTTGCTTCAAATAAAGCAAAAAACTTTGTTTAAACTTTTTTTGTTTGATCGGGCAAATATTTGTCACACATGCGCCACACAGCAATGCAGTTTTCTTCATTGATACCATCCACAAAGTTCTGCACAATACATCGTTTTATGCTTTCTAACTTCCAGTCATTTGCCTAGAATTTGAATTTTATAAAAATTCATAAATTCCTACAAAACAATTAAAAATTCAGACTAAAAAGAACTGGTCGAATTTTAGCCAACTCATAATTGCTTTTTTTCAAAGTACCCAAAGCAATAATATGTTTCAATCACTTAAAGGTAATAATTTTGAATTATTGATAATATTCTATAAGCGAGATTATTTAATGATTAACAACACAAATTATTTTTTTTAGCATACAAAAACTTTTTGTTCATTTAAGCAAAATATTTTCTCAGTAATTTACAAATGAATAATAACGATCATTGTGAGGAAAAATACACATACAACTTTAAGAATTTGTTCCAATTGAAGCCAATCTTTGATATTATTACTTTTATATTTTAAAGCATAAAATATTTCCTTTATCTAAAAGTATGAATAATTGATTCCAATTTTATTTCAGAATTTTCAATCCTTTCCAAAAAAGAATCATCCAGTTCCAAATGTTAAAATATTATATCCTATAGATGTATTGAACTAAAAGTGTCGAAAATTTTGAAATGATTGAGATAGAAGAGAATTTACGATATCGATTGGAACTGATGTATGTATGATGTATTGTTGAGTAATTTCATTGAAATTCATAAATGGAATAAGGTAAGGACAACGATGTTCCACAAATCGGCTATTTAATCGGTATCTCAAAAGAGTTTACATTGCCTATTTTAGCCGTATAAATTATTTTGGTACTCCAAATTGATAGGTACTGTAGATAATACAACAATTGTAAACTGTCGCAATATACTTGATTATATTATAATAAATAAAAACATTGCAAGTAATCATAAGTTATATTCGTATTTGTCATAAATAAATAATAAACAGTTTAAATTATAACAAACTAAACTTGTGCTTATTGTTAGTAAATGTTAGTACCGTAGACTACTACAAAATACATTATTCACATTAACGTTAATAAATAATGACACGGTAAAGCACCGATAAATAGATTAGCAGCATTTTTTATTGATTAATTTTATAAATGAGGTAGAAATAAGTTGTCGCATTCAACTAAGAAGAAATTGAGGCATTTGACTCGATTACGATGAATTGGATACAAGAATGTTCCTTCTATGTACTACTTGTCTTTTGCTAATATGATGTTATCGTACCTATCATTATCATCGGTGATAATGATGCAGTCACATATACCATTAACATCGTCATCATAAACATTGCCTATTTCCATATTACAGTATGACTTGAGCGTTGAATCGCAATTCTTCTCCACCCACGTATGGAACGCAGTGATTAGCGTTATTAAGAATAAAGAAAAATGAAATTCAATGTGATACTTTAACATTTTTATAAATGCCGTTTGAAGAATTACCAATTTGTATAGCAAATTAGATTTATGCAAATTTAAGGTCAGACATTCTTGATTATGGTATTTCTGAGCTGTATGATATTGTTCTACTGCAGTAATGTTCATGGTATTTCCATGATACTACCTTCAGATGAATGATATTTTACTGCTTTCAGGGGTCTGCTACTTTTATGTTATGGTAAATTTATGGTACGTTGGAGATGTTTGTCTCAAATGCATGATATCTTACGGTATAAACCTGCTGCCAATGTATTGCACGTATATGCAAACTTTTCGCACACAATTTCTCTAGAGTGCGAATAATAGTGACATCCGTTGACAATGTCCATCTGGATAAAATCAATAATATTGGTAGATGAAATATCAGTATGCTATATACGTGTCACTACGTGGATGTGAGGTTGGTATTATTTACGCAATCGTAATGGATCACGTTGCACTAATCCAGACAAAAGGTCAAGTAGATCAGTTGGTGATAGTGGCTTATTCTCACAGATATGACCTTACAAAAATTAAGTCTTTTCTCCTTCCAATTTTCATCATTTAAACACTACACATTTAAGCTAACAGCCATCTTATTCATGTAATATTCAAAACATAATTTTATTCGTCGTACTTTTTGTATTTCTCATTTTCTTCCTTTTCACTTTTTCATTTCAAATTAATCATTTGTTTATATAAATGTAGAAGAGATAAAAGGAGGAAAAAATAGAAAAAACTATTGGTAGCATTTATTAAACTTGCAGTAACTAGAAAGAAACGAATTGGAAATGAATGGAATGTCTGAATTATTATAAATTATTGTGTAATTAACAAAATTTTTTCTTTTAATTAAGAAATTCTTCCCTTTGTAATACTTTGAAAACATCAAATAATATAATTTATTTTAAGCATTTTTTCATTTGTTTTAACAAAATTATTTGATGAATTCTTAATTACACAAATTCTTTCAAAATCAGCCAATACAGTAAAAATTTCCTTTTTGTTTGTGGTTTTTACGGAAGTAAAATGAAATAATATCAACTTCAAACTATTTAGAATCATTTAATTAAACCTTCAAAAGTTTTAAAATAAAGACTGTATATTACTGTAATATTTGATAAAAAAATTCTATACATCAGATATATAGGTCGATGGATTTTCATTACTTAATATCACTGAACAAGATGACAAAATTTTTCCGATACGATTTCTTGCAAGGGCTACATACTTACCTTCATCATCAACCGTACAATTATTGATCCGTAATATCCACCAATCATTTTTTCGGTCGATATCTGTAGGTGAAATTTCTTTAAGGATCATAAGCAAAATCATGTCTCACTTTCTTCAAACTTTTATGACAACCGATGACATTTGTCTGTTACTAATTAATGCGGTATTTTATTTTTGAATGAATTCACCGTTACAGTAATTTCAAAGCAATTTATAACTTCCGAACAGATATGCGAAATCTATTAAAGCATTCTGCGTGAGAACTGCTTGTGGAGAAATCTTGCGTAAGGATTTCATGTGCAAGAGCTGCATGTGTAATACACGAATCCTATGTGCAAGAATCTCATCTGCAAGAATCTGCAAGAAGAAATGCATAATGCTATGCAAGAATTGTATACGCAAGTATCTAATATTTCCAAGTTTTGTTTGATAATTCAAAATGCAATTATCATTCATTTTTTCTGCTTACCCATTTGCTTCACTTTTCTTTAGTGAAGATATAGCTAAGAATTTCTTGAAAATTGCAAAAGTTTTCCAATCCAATTTGATGTTTTTATAATAAAACAACAATTAGAAATGATGTGATCAACAAAGACAGCAAATTGGAGACATTTTCCAAAAGACATTTTCCATTTATTTACATAATTTAATAATATCTTATTCAAAGCTTACTTATTCGCTGACTGTTGATAATGCGACGATTACGAAAGTAAAAGGTAACGTAAGGTATTGGAAAGCCTGATACTCGGCATGCTAATTGCACGCAATCATAAATTTCATCATATTTCAAAAGTTGAAGAAATTTCGGCTCAATTCCAGCCAGATCATCATCTACAATGAAGCAAAATATTTCTACTTTTTAAATAAATGATGAAATTTAATTCATCTAATCTTTAATACACTTTTACTATTAATATGCTAACCCGGTTAGAAGTGACAAAATTTAATTTATGCATACCGTTTACACGCAATACGCTGATATCGGAAGCGATACAATTTGTTGCTTCCACAATACATACAATATCGCCTGAATCCGATACATCACAATCAAATATTTCCAAACAACAATCGAAACCTTTCCGCCAATATCGATATCGTCCACCACTTATGATCGCTTTCGTACCAATATACCAGGAAATATTCAAGTCGAGATTATCTGCAACGCTTTCTCCTACTTCTTATATTTTCGTAATTTTGAAAAATGTCGGAATTTTTGATTTCCTTTTTTTTTCCATATTTTCTTAAGTATCAAATGGAAAATTAGTGTCAAGCAATATGAATTGACTATGATCACATAAGAGATTCTCTCATCCATAATACAAAATTTCAATCAGTTATTTTTTTTGCATAAGTTTTTTTTTTTTAATTCGAATAAAAATGCTGCATTGAATGATACTGTTATCAATCCTGATAGTGTGATAAGACTAAGAAAAAAATGTTGGCAATAGAAAAAAGAAAAAATTACCAATGCTGAAATTTATCAAAAGTAATGAATAAATTTATTAGCTATTGGTTAAAGTACTTCCAGTTATCTAATATTATACCTCTAACAACTAATTATTCAAAAATTAAGCATTTTTAATAAGCAAATAGGATATTTAGAAAGCTGACTGACCAGAAAGAACTACACCAAATAGCATGATCATATCACCGGTACATACATTCCATTCTTTTTTTAGCATTTTCACTGATAATTTACCAACAAATGGGCCTTTCGTTTCCTACAATAATCATAAAAGTAGAGACAAATATTGTCTTTCCCTTAACTATAAGCTAATAATTGAACTTGAAATTTGATTATAAAATTGCTTTAAGTTTTTCATTTTCTGAAATTTTTTTTGAAAATTTAATTTTGAAGAAAGCATTCGCTTACAATTATTGCAAGCGATGAATTAGTTTGCTGAAATTTTTTCAGAAATGCTCCGCAATTCGGGTTTATATTATGCATTAATTTTGTCTTTTCCACTGATGTAAGTTTATTGAACAGCTGTTGAATAATCTTAAAATGTGCGGAAGTATTACAGTTAGTTAAAATTTTAAAATTAAAATTTAATCGTAATAAATTACTTAATTATTTTTTGTTTTAATTCTAATTTTTTTTCATCAATTAACATTACTAAAGCAAATAAAGAAATATCGAAAAATTAGTTTATACTAATGCATAACACAGGTTGTTAAAATCAATTAACCATACTAAAATTATTAATTCACAATTAATTACCTAACATAGTCTGTATATTGCACTTAAAAAACACTTGTCACTTTTTTGCTGTTTGTTTTAAAAGAAAAAAAATTTAAAAGAAAACAAAACATATTCGCTGCTTTTAGATGATTTATGCAAATTTCTAGTAATTCTTTTAATTTTTGATTCAAATATCGATGAATTCATTTCTTTCGATGCTACTTTAATGCCTGCCGCTTGTTTTGAAATCTGCAAAACAAGTCAACAGAAAAATAATAAAACAAAATTCAGAATGCAAATTTAAATAGGAAAACTAAATCACTAAGATTATTAGTATTCCATTGTTAATTAATGAAACAATAATTCTTATTTATGTTGGGTTTCAGCTCTACAAAAACTATTTTCCATTTTAAAGTATTTAGTAATTCATTGAAAATTAGCGGCAAACAGTATAAATTGGTTAAGATTACACAAAAGGCTTTTCAGCCACAATTCTTAAGTAGAAGTTAATTAATTGACAACAATGTAAGAAAATCTTTACTGATTTTAAATTTAACAAAGTATTCATTTTCATTTTTCTTTTCTTTTTAAACAAATTTCCTAAATCTTAAGAAAAAGTTAGTTTTAAGCATATATAACACCATCAGAAATTTAAAATTCAAATGATTTAGCGAAAAGTATTAAGATTTAAAGAAGTGAACACTTCACTTTACCATAACGGAAATGACGGCATTTGAAAGGAGCAGAAAATAGTCGCAGTAATCATTTTGAGGACACACCGCACGATACAATTCTCATTTGTATTCAACTGAAAAGTCATTAATTTCAAGTTTCTTTTTCAACTCTTTTATTAAGGAAAAATTTAGAATATTTAAATATGCTAGTATTTGCTAAACCGCATGCAATAATAACATGCATGCAATAATAGCATGCATGCAAGCATGTCAACAGG
>NW_018108191.1:600345-608579 GCF_000183805.2 Loa loa
TGATTTAGTAGTAATAATAATTTAACGTATTTCAGTAATTTTTTAGTCTTATGAAAATTTATTATACACTTACTCGTTGAAAAATTACAAACATTTGTTTTATCAATTTGTGCACCCAATTTGTAATCGATATGTAATTCCAATATAGCTCGAAGATACCATGCTTCCTGAATTTGCTTATTTAATTACTTTTCATAGTAGATACTTGTAGAGAACAGAAATGGAAATCAAAATTTGAAATATAATTCATCAGCAAACCAAAAAAAAGAAAGAGATCGATACGATATAACAGGACACTCTGCTTCTTTGCTCATATTTCTATTTTTTTTCTTGTAACTTTTAAATTAAAAATTAAGAATTAAAAAGTACCAAAACTCAAAATTTTTAAGTAACTAAACACACATCATTTTCAAAAAGCATACATTATCATTAATGCATGGACATTTGCATAAATACTTAGCTTGTCCAAATTGTACATTCTTAAATGGACACAAAATTAACCATTCCTTGCGTTTCCGTTCCACACAACTACAAATAATGGCATAATTAAACAATTCCTGAAGTAATATCATACATATATTGTCCTTCATGCAGAAGAAAATTAATTACAGTAAGAAATAATTTATTTGCACACACAAAATTATCATTTCTTTCAAATAAAGAGAAAAAAGGATGTACAATTTTTGATGAACCAAAAAATAACAAAGAGAGTACGATATATTTTTCAGTAAGTGATATTACTTTTACTCATTTCAATTTATCTGTAATTAATTACTTCACTTAATTACCACCGCATTCTTCGCTCTTTTCGTTTGTTTTTCACACAGATAAATTTCAAACACTCTTCCATTTTTTTATTCTTCTTTTCCTCGAGTATAGAAAGTTGGGAAAATTTTTTTCAATTTCTTTTTCCTTTTACCTTCTAATAATGCATAATTTGCATAATGCATCTTTATTGACACAGCAACATTGATTGCATCGATTTGATGAAATAGTCAAATTACCAAATATACCAATTGATTGTGAACAATTATTATCACTGTAGTTTGGCAAATTTTTGGCTGCTTTCATAGTAAGTTCAATAATTTCTTTTTCCTAAAAAGGAAGAAAATTTCATTCTTGCTGAAATTTTCCGTTAGTCATTTTTTAGCCATTTAATGTTAAATAATTATGCAAATTTTTAGCTTCAAAATGAATTGTAAAGCTGTCATTGCGTCATTTCCTATTATTAGTTCAAATTAACGGGATCGATCAAATAATCAATAAAAATATTTTTAAAAAAATCACACAATCTTTCAGTCAACCTAGTTAATATCTCCTAAAAATATTGCATAAATATGAAACTTACAATAGTTTATTACAATTAATTCATTTCTATTAGTTTTTATGATTATTACATTTTTGTTACTTTCAATTTTATAGTTTTTCATATATATCCTTTCCACAACTTTAATTTTTTGTAATCCTTCCACACATTTATATCCTTCCATACATCAACTGTTTGAATAACTGGAACTTGTTAATTAAGGACAGTTAATTACCTTAAGGTGTAGTCGTTGCAACGTTTCATATTTAATTTTGAAATCTTCTGCAACAATTCGAACAAATTCTTGAAGTTGCTGTTCATTTAGTACCGTTAAATCCATGTTGTAATTCAATCATTACAATTTTCAATCATCCTTCTTAATTTTAAAATAAAAACTTGTTTTCAATTTCAATTCGATTCAATTTTCTAGCAAAAAAATAAGAAACACGAATGATCAATCAATTTACTATAGAGCTATGTGCCAGGATTCGGTTTTACTCATCAGTTGATAAAATAAGCATTTAAAGGAAAGTGGAAAAGTTTTTGCGCATTCGTGAAAAGCTGAATATAATTGTTACAGTCTTTCAAATTTCTTACTCAAATTTAAATTCAATTCAAATCAATAATAAAAGAATAACGGACAAAGATTAACATTTTGCAAATTTTTTGTCCGAAAATTTTAATGTGATCGTGAGAGAGAAAAAAAAATATTAAGCTGTAAAAATGAAAAAAAAAGAAGAAAAATGCATAAAAATCTTTGTTGATAGCAAATATTGAAATGAAGAAATAACAAATCATTTTTATACAATCGATACTTTTTTAAAATTAGTTTATTTTTTTCATCCTTCTTTTTTCTCCCCTTCCTCTTCTTCTCCTTCTTGTTCCCTTTCTCTCCTCATCTCTCTCTTCTTTGCTTTCCCCATCCTTTTTCTAAGCCATTTAAAAACAGTACATATGCAGCTGTAAAAGTACTAGAGGAGAAACTTTTCCATAGCTTGTTTATTATCATAGCCAGATATGGCCATTATTACCATAGCCTATAATTTTGGTATTAGCAAAGTAAGAGCGACGCTGAATGTCCAAGTTGTCAAATATAACAAAATTAAAAAAAAGATAAAAAAGATAAAAATTAAAAAGATAAAATTTATGAAAATTTAAATATTTGCAAAAAAATTTGCATGAAAATTAATGGTTGTAAAATTGTTCTAATAGTAGCCATATTAAGTGGACTAATTATAATTATTAAATAATGCTAATTTAATAATTGTGATAAATTAGCTGTAATAATTAAAAGTAAATGATAAAATAACCCATAAATAAACAAATCTCAAAGATTAATAAATTTTGCGGAAGAAATATATTGTCAACAACTGCGAAAAACAAAAAATAATTATCAAAAACAGAAAAATAACCAAAACATAACGTTGCCGAAACTTAATTTTTGCTATTTCTATTCAGTTCACATCTTTTTTAATCATTTAAAGCTATCCATTTGTTGTATATTAATTATCATTTCTAATATCAAGTTCAGAATTTCTTTTTCAATTTTTGTATTGAGTGATTTTTTCACAAAAGAAAAATTTGCTAATTCATAAATGAAATTTTCTTGTAACGTCTTAAAATCTATTCTCGTTGATTAGAAAAACGATAATTAAAAGAAAATGTGATGGAAGATGGAAAATAATGAAAGCATTTTTTTCCCGTGATATTAATTAGTTTTGTTCTATTTTTTGAAAAAAACAAAATTTGAGCAGGAATTTTTTGAATGGCATTAATTGGTATCATTTGGGAAAAAATAAGTTTAAATGGAACTATTTTTCCATAAAGATAGATATTTGCAAGTTAAGCTTGCGATAAAAATGATAGCAATTAGAACAGATTAAGAGCGTCCAAACTTATGAAACCAAAAAACATATTTGTGAGCTAAAATGTTTCGGAAAATTTAAACTTGCAAATGTAATAAAAATTTAATTTATTTCATTTAAAAAATGCTTCAATAATTGTCGTTAAGAAGAAATGTTTTAGGTATTACTTTCCGTCATTTATTTATTCCTTCCTATTGCTAAATTAGTACCAATTAATGTTGGAAATGATTTTTAAAACTATAATATTGATAATATCAAAAATATATTGATTGACTTAGAAAATGCGAAGAAAAACTTGAATCGAGGAATGAAAAATTTGTAATATTATTATGCAAATTTATCGGTGAGAAAATCAATATTTATTTATTTTGAGTTAGTATAATAAATCATTACATGTTTCTATCGAATGTGGTACGGCGGGTCGCAGGATGCACTACCGCGAATGCGGCAACAATTAGCATTGGATGCTGTATGGGTTGTACCGGGGGAAATTCGCAAGCATTACCTACAGGTTTGCTATTGTGTCAATTAGCCTTGATTAATTAGCAGTAAATTGTGTCGAAATATAAAAATAGGCTTTGAAAAAGGAAATATGAATAATGTTTGAAAATTTCTTTGAAGTAATTTTTCAAATCATATATTTAGGATTATTGAAAAATAAATTAAAATTTTGGCAGGAATATTGGAAATATATTAGAATTTTAGAGTTTCACTCATAGCTAAAAGCAATTATTTCCTTTCTTCTTCATCTTCTTAACTTTTAATATCAACATCACTAATCATTGACGAATATATTGAATTTCTTGTAAGTGTAAGATGTTTATAATTCTACCGCGGGAGAACAGTTTTATACTTATACTGAACTAATTAATTGAAGAATTTTAATGAATTGTTAATAAAAAATTACTAAAATAGTTTAAACATGAAAAGGGAAGTTATACATGGAAATATCGTAATGAGCCATTTAAAATTTAATGATTTTAACTCTTTCTCAAAATCATAAATGATGAATATATATAAAAACTTATACATATATGTGTTTTTCATTTAAGGATGAATTACATTGTGACAGGTTAGAGGCCAGCGTATATTTAAATTGGTCCGCAGGTGCCGGTTTAAAAAATCAAGTAAAAATTGTGCTTGAAAATGGATATGCATGCAGCGCGCCTGCTAGTTTGCTTGCTGCATTCTCTGAAATTTTTCGTAAACTTATTTTAATAAAGGTATGGTAAAATGAAAATATATTTGAATTGGCTTGATATTTGTTAAAGAAAATTTTTTTTTTGAGGATATCTCATAAACATTTTTCTTTCGAGACATCCTATAAGCGTCTTTTTTTGAGACCCCGTAAATATCTTTCTTCTAGAAATTCTATACGTGTTCTACATATGATAAACAAGCAGATTTCATTTGCATTACTAAATAGAAGCGGACTAATGAAATTTAGACAAGAATATGCTAAAATCAAAGTGGGAACTGAGCAAGTCTAGATGAACACTGCTAGAGCTAACGAACATCTAGACTAGATCATGATTTCTTATAGAAGTTCGAGATTCTATAGATTTATGCTATGACATTCCGACAACTTGAAAAGCAATACCGGAAATATTCTGGTGATTATGAAAGCAATCATATTTAGATATCGCAGGAACAGTTCTCTTCTGGTAAAGAAATTATAGTTCACCTAAACGGTATGCCGAATCTTACAAATGCCGGTCTCTACAATGTGGTAGCTTTCATTCAGAATGGGCAAATAAAATTTTTGGAAACTGAATTGGAGAATATTTTAGTAGCAGCCAATGATCTCCGAGTAAGTACATCAATTTGGACAAGCAGTAGGGAATACCGGAATTCAAATACTTTAAATGAAATTGAAAAACAATCTGAATCGGATGACAAAGGTGGAGTCGGTCGAAGCCAGGAGAATAGATAATATTAGAAAAGTGGAAATTAGCGAAGTAATGAGATGAAACTGGTAGGATGAACAATAAATAGCGCATTCCAGAATACAAATAAAATGAATAGATGAATTCCGGATTTCAAACATGAGGAAAATTCAAGTGATTGACAAACAGATATATGGTTGATCTGGAAATATCTCTTCCAAATATTAAGTGAGACTGTCTACATGTCAGTTATGATCATTAGATATAATTACGCTTTACGAATGAATCCCCATGCTATTTAAAGGTATCAAAAAACTTTGACGGAAAAGCTGTTTTCAGGTAGCTGCATTGGTATCATTAATTTGTGAAGAAATGACTGTACGCATATTAGAAAATACTTCATCTGCAGTTTCGATGCTATATACAGCTGTTGCTTGCTTACCTCCGTTCGTTTAAATAACTTTTCCGTCTTAATCCATTTAATAAAATCTGAAACGGAAAAAGCATATCATTATGTTTGCAATATCATAATTCGTTCATTTTTATTTTTCATTTAGGCAGTCACAGTATCGCAGCATGGTTGTTGATGGCGCGGCGATGAAATTTCGTGATATTATGATAAGCCCAGAACTTTTGAAAGTAAGAAAAAAAAAACTTTCTCTCTGTCTTTTTTATTGTAATTCTAGGTAATTGGCTATGAGAAATAGTTTTACATTTATATTTAGTCAATGACAGCTAAATGATTTGAATGATAGGAAATTTTGGAATGGCAATTTCTTTTTTGTTAATTCGGAAAAAAATTTCTAAATTTAAATTCTTTTGAAAGAAAATTTAATTTCAATCTTTTTCCTTTTTTTAGCTATCATTCGAAATGCTTTATTCTCTCATTTCTTCGCCAGTATTGCAAGGATCTGAATGGGTGATGCAAATTTACGAAACAATCTTATTCTGGCTCCGAAATAATCCTGAACAGATTTGTCTTGCGCCACCCCTCTTGGACAGTGTCAATTTCAAGATTATTATTAATGCGCATGATAATGTTTGTCATTTACTTCTTCCTATTTGTTTCGCATAATTTTTAAAACTTCAAATTTTATTAATTATTAAAAAGCTGAGGGAGGAAGTATTAAAAAAAATCAAAGGGGCGTAGAACAACTAAAGTTTTGTTTTTTTTGTTTTTAAAACTTCAAATTTTATAAACTGTTAAAAAGATGACAGGTGGATAATTAAAGATCAAAAAAAGGCAGCATTAGCACAAAATAAGTACTATATAACAGATGTAATTGAATTTCAAAGAAGTTCTTGTAAATTGAAAGAAAGTTATATATTTTTTCTTTTTCTAGCGACTTGAAATAATAAAGAAGTCATGGGAAGTGCCAAACTTAGGACCAATTGTGCAACTCTTTTTAATGGATGCAGCTTATGCCCAATTTTTGGTTTGCTTTCCTTTCTTTTCTTTCCTTTCTTCCTTTCTCTTTTCCTTTCTTTTTTTTGAGTTTTTGAAATTTGTTAATTCCTACCATACAATTCATATATTTGCGTAAATAAAAGAAAGAATTGAATTTATAACAAAAAGTAAGTAACTAATGGCTGAAACTAATAATGAATATTTAGAAGGAATAGTTACTGAAATTTGATTATAGGACGGTTTAATGTTACCAGTAAATCGCGACCAGTCGTTATCATCGTCCATTTATACGATATCGGGTGCAGAAACTGCGACTGTACCAACTCCAATGAGAGGGCCATTAGGATTAGCGCCATCACCTCTTGGGTCATACATCATTGCACCTTTTGATTCCACGTCACATATAACAACCAGAAGTATTAGTAATGAAACATCCGTATCATTGGAAAAAAATTGGTGTCCAACCCAACAGCTTCCAATAGGATGCGGTAGTTCTCACAATCCGACCGGTTATCAGAGCAGCCTTGCGAATACCGCAACCCAAACAGCACAGGCAAAGATTGCAAGTAATGTTGGTGACAGTGGACAAAGACTTTGGTCTGAAGTTTTAGCTGATAGACCAAAGCATACTTCAAAAAGTGGAAATCTAACAGGTGAAATGGTTTCATTCCAAAGTACCACTGCACTTTCAACATTACCATCGAAAAGCTCTCACGATTCGATTCCTACGGTAATTACAGCACGTAGTGGCCCGGCTTTTACCTATTCAAGTGCTGCTACTGGTGGTAAGCAGGAAACGTCAACCGCTATCACAAGCTCTCCAACACTCGAATCAGTTGGAATTCGAACAAGCAGTAGTCAAGAATCAGCGTCAAGTTCGAAACGACGACGTAAATTTGAGCAAATCCCATTACGAACCGAACCACCAAAAAGTCGCAAAGAATTGCGCAAGGAACGACAGGCACGTGAAAGAGCTGGGAAGAAATGAATTGAAAATGATCGCTTTTTTATTTGAATTTTAAATTTAACCCAAACACGTCACATTTTTTATTTCCTAATATGTTTACTGTAATCATAAGGTGAAAAAAATTTTTTTAATGACACCGTAAACACGTTAAATTATAGGGTGAATCAAAATCAGGCTTGACAATTAAGGTAGACTTCTGAATCCAGAGGATGTTTGACAGAAGTACTATCGGATATGTCTATATGTTTAGTAGAGAAAATAAAATATTACCTCCTCTTAAGAAGGATTTACATATGCGATTTACATATGGCAGATTTCACGTTACTTGAACTGCTGATCTTTAGCTTAGCGACTGACTTCTAGCATTCAAACTAAAAAATAATTAATATAATATTTCTGATTCAATTTCAACATCAGAAAAAATATTATTAAAATCAAAGTAATTCAGTACTGCTGCCTTATGATTGAAAAATTCCAAATTTCCGAAAAATTCCGTTTCAATTTTTCGTTGAAAATTGAAAATCTAAGCTACTAAAAGGGCTATCAATCTGATCATTTTAATGAATATTTCCTTTCAAATTTTGTCGTGAAATAATAAAGACTGCCAGATAATTTATTTGCCGAGCTCAGTGATTGGGTAATCAAACTCCAATCAAATCTATCTAAATGAAGCATTTAGTGCGAAAGTGTTTGTCCGGAGGTCGATTTGTCTTGTGAATACGCAACAGTAAGGGATATTAACCTTTATCGTGAGAAGAGATTGATAAAAATCCGCCAATGTCCGTAGAAGCGAAGAATAAAA
>NW_018108191.1:608791-613187 GCF_000183805.2 Loa loa
CACGACAAATTTTGATAATTTCAAGATGAAATTTCACATCACTTCAACAAATGAATTAGCACTTTTTGTTTTTTGTTTTTCTTATTTTCTCGTCAAATTTTATACTGCCAAAGTATTCGTTGAGAGCTATCATTCAAACAAGCAAAGTAAATTCAGCATTTAAATTCAACCAGCTGTTGTATAGGATGATGTCAAGTGGGATAAGAAGGATAAGTTGATTCTCGATGATTACTTCTATTGATTTTCTCATCCTTTAATTTTTAAAATTAAATTTGAAATGTTCTTATAGTTTGGATCATTCATCATCACTTTGGTGATTTTATAAAATTTTTAAAATAATTTTGGAAAAAAATTAATTGTTAAAAGGATGATTAATCGGTATTTAGAGTTATTAGCCTTCAATCATCATTGGAAAATGGAAGAAAATTCAAAGGTTAATTGAATCTAAAAGATGCTGTAAACAGAGATTGAGAGTAAAGAAGGGTATAGCAATAAAACTAATTGTGTCAGTGATTGAGAGAGAGGAAAAAATGCGAAAATTTGAAGAGACAACAGAAACTGATGAGGCTTACGAGACAGTATACAGCAATGAATGAGAAAGACACGAAATTGTCAGAATAGCAGCGTTCATTGTTAATCAACTTCGACAAATTGTTGGTCTTCCGATTTTGTATGTTTCGCATTCACGTGCTTAAGTTTCACGTTTACTTCACACTTTAGGTTATCGTGCGCTACGTGGCTGTGATTACCTTGTGACAGTTATTATGCAATGCCATAATTACTTTACTATATTTAACATTTATTTACTTACACGGTCCGACTATTCATAGTTTTGTAATAACTTAACTAATTAGATAATAATATGATTTCACCAATTACATTTTTTACAACTAAATAATTGACTAATTGTTCAATTATGACATAAACACAATTGACATAAATATTGCGATTGTGACATAAACATTGAATAATTACGTTATAAAACAAGTGAGAAAAAGTGAGAAGGACGTCAAATACGACTTCTTTTTTCATACATATCTGTAAAAAAATGAAAAAAATTGAATACGATAAAATTTCAGACGATGGTTTAACGCTACATTCAATTAATCACGAAATACAATAATGGATATGAGTGAGGATGACGAGAATGTGGTACAAACAATTTATCCAATAACGTTTGATTCGATCGATATCGACGATCACATACATTGCGCATATTGCTTCTGTGTCGATTGTCAATACAACCGTTGTGCATTGCGTTCGTGTCCTGAATGTCATGCTATATTGCATGGTTGTAAACTTGAGGATCATTTGTTGATCTGTGCCAAGGTTAGATCCTTTTTATTTCAAGTATTATCAAATCAATCGGACGGTAAGTTAATTTTGTAAAAACTCAAATAGGTTATTAGATGGTCGGTTTAAATGATGAAAGTACGTAATAGTCAGGCTTCATCGGGTTATGCAGTTTCTAAAATGAAATTATACGTGTTAATTGGCCTAAGACAAAATCGTATAAATTACTCAAAAGCAAATTTTTGATATATAATCCCTTTGCTTTTCTTTCGAGGAAGGAAATATGGGATATTTAACAGCCAGTTTTTGCTCTATACTGCTGTTAGGGCCTAATACTTTCGAGGATCACCATTCTGATGTATAAACTTTTTCGGCGCCAAGTTTCACTGTCACATGAGCGTGCGTTTTGCTCAATAATAACGCTCAAAGTATTAGACACTGAGTGTAGTACATGCCAAAAATTGATGGAAAAAGATTTGCTCTAACTATGTTTGGTTTTCTATAGCGATATTATCAACTATTAGCAAAAGCGCTGTTGTCTGCATGTTTATCCTCTAACCCTATATTACACATTACGAATTCTGCATTTTATAATGTATTTAATCATGGTCGTTTGTCTAGTTTACAGCTGATACTTTTCAAGGTCGTAATAAGAGATGCGGTATTATATGAAAATTTGAAATCCGTGAAATTATCGAATTATTTTTGAATTATTGGAGTACTGTTATGGTTTGAGGCCTACGTTCCGTGCTTGTGCGCAGCATTCGGTTGTCCAGTATTGCTACGACGTGATCGAATGTCACAACATTTGAAGCATTGCTGTGCATCCTCAATATGTTGTGCCGTACAGTGGAATAGACGAACGCTTAGTAATCACGCAAAACGCAAGTTGAAACGTTTCGCAAAGGGTCTAGAACAATGGGAAATAGAGCCTGAAATGGATGATCGTGAAATTGATGTTTGTGCCGCATTGGTTGATCAGGTTTCTTTCATTCTTGCTTACGCGTGGACGAACTTAGATATTGGCAATTAGCTAGAATCAGCTTATGTGCTCGAAGATCTTATTATTACGGAATTATATCATCACATTCATCTGATATTTTAATTTGTGGTTACCTCATGATGAGAAATATTTCTTCGATATTTGTTTTTTTCCCTTTTTTCTAGGAAGCAGTAATCGGTTCTTACCAGACAAGTCGGAAAGATCGAAAACGTCTAACTGATTTCCAGAATCCATGTCATCCACTGATGCCACTGAGATTATCGCTCGAAAAGTTATCTCGTTTCGCAGACGAAGACAGCAGTGACGAAGAAAACAGACAAAAGGTTTTCTGAAAAGCCTTTAGTTATAACTTAGTTTTCGGATTGTTTTTGAGAGGTAATTTTATGCTTGTTCTCGTAATTTTTGTCTCTAGAGCGATAATAATGTCGATGGATGCAATATGGAAGCTGAAAGCTAAAGATGGACTTACAGTGAAAAGTATAACTATACGTTTATTTCTATGGCTATTGTGAATGACATGTAAAGTGTTTATCTAGGAAGCTCCCCAATGTGTTGCATAAGAGTGATAAATGTAGACTAATAATATAATGTACAAGCACTACATATGTTAATTTAATTCTTTTCCAGGAAATTCAATTAAAGCTTAAGCGTTCTCCATTTGAAAATTGTTATTTGTGCAAATTCGATCCAGCTAGTCAACATCTTCACGTATTGGGTAACATTAGTTTCGAAGGACATGAAAAAGCTGGTGAGGAAGTGATATCACCTGTGATACCACCCGTTAAAGTGTCACTTTTGCCACCATTCTATGAAATGAGGCATTTATGTGTAAGTTTTAACAAATAATATGGATGACTGGTAATTTAAATGTAAAATGGTATTTTGCTGGGTTGTGCGTTATCTCAGCTAAAGTCGTCGTATAGCTTCCTTCAGTTGACAGTGCAAACTGAAAACTGTTCTGAGTTCGACGCTTTAGAATGATCTCAAGGCAGAAGACTCTTTGATTTCATTCCATTAATAATGAACAAGGCAACAAGTCATGAATCGATCATTGAAATTTGGATTATGTATTAAGAAAATACAGTGATGAATTATGATGAATTTAAATTACAGTGGTGGATATTTGTTGAGTTGTTTTTCATCTATAACGAAGAACATTATTATAAAAGCATGTTTACTCTTATGTGCCGTTCTCGCTACCAGTTTTGAATCCATATAATTTTACCTAATATTATAGTTGAATATTGGACGTGAACGTTTCTCGGTATTCGCTCGAAAAGGTGAGAATATGCCATATGTTCAAAAAGGGATTTCGGTTTATACGTTTTGCTGTAACGAAAGCTTTCGTCGTGATGAATATTGTACACATTATGAATTGTCACATATGGAAATTGATGACTGTATAGGACGTTGCCCGATGTATATCGATGGTTGCCCCTTCTATTATTGTAAAGTAAAACCATGTTGGGGAGAGTTAAAGTTTGTTTTTCGTTGTATTTTTTTTTTTAAATTACTATCACTTATGTTTTTCTGGTATTTCCCAACTACCAAAGCTTAGTTGATAACTCCTAAATGATTTAGCGCCTGTCATTAAGAAGGTCTATGTGTGACCAAATTTTCTATGTGGAGAAAGCTACTGTTAGAGGCATTAATAAGGGTAGTGTTTACGATCATAATGAGGTAGTAATGTTTATGAGCACTTTTTGATTTTCGCAGTTTTTTTAGTTCTATGTTTCAGGGTTAAACATGTACATGTTATTGTATAAGAAAGTCTACTTAACTCCCTCCTTTTATTTGATGCTTTCTAAAAATTATTTTGTCTTTTAAAGGTATAATCGCTATCTGAATTGTGTCGTGCATCGTCCACCCGAACCATCAATTTTACCATCTGATGGCTCACCATTGTACGACTTGCCACCAATAATGCTGATTGAAATTTTGCAATATTTGGATAGTGCATCATTGCGTTGTTTATCATCAACATGTAAACACATGCGACTGATGTGTTTCAAAGTGGCTTCTGATTCCGCAATGGTACACATCAAATGGGAACGAGCTGAAAACGGAAGTTGGTCAGAAAAATGTTTTGTAAGTTATTTT
>NW_018108191.1:613207-619644 GCF_000183805.2 Loa loa
GGAGAAAGCTACTGTTAGAGGCATTAATAAGGGTAGTGTTTACGATCATAATGAGGTAGTAATGTTTATGAGCACTTTTTGATTTTCGCTAGTTTTTTTAGTTCTATGTTTCAGGGTTAAACATGTACATGTTATTGTATAAGAAAGTCTACTTAACTCCCTCCTTTTATTTGATGCTTTCTAAAAATTATTTTGTCTTTTTAAAGGTATAATCGCTATCTGAATTGTGTCGTGCATCGTCCACCCGAACCATCAATTTTACCATCTGATGGCTCACCATTGTACGACTTGCCACCAATAATGCTGATTGAAATTTTGCAATATTTGGATAGTGCATCATTGCGTTGTTTATCATCAACATGTAAACACATGCGACTGATGTGTTTCAAAGTGGCTTCTGATTCCGCAATGGTACACATCAAATGGGAACGAGCTGAAAACGGAAGTTGGTCAGAAAAATGTTTTGTAAGTTATTTTAACTTTGAATCGCATGAGGCTCGTTAAATCTGACTATTTTAGAAAATCAATTTTACCACAGCTTTTTTTAAATATCCTTGTCAAAGTACAATTTTATATAAAATCATCACTTTGTCAAGCACATGTGTCTTTCTCCCAAACATGAATAAAGCTGATGAACAAACAAGCTGGGAACATCAGTTGGAGGAATTTTTGTGTACAATTATTTTTTTTTAATATTTTTTCCATGAAACATTCATAAGACGCTGTAGAATTTATTAATTTCTAGTGATTAGAAAAGAGTAGTGGATTTTGCATAGTTTATCAAGGTTGCAGTTTGAAATCAGGCAAATGCTTCACTTGTTCGGTTTTTCGTTTATCTTCCTTCTTAATTTATTTATCTAATCATATTGTCCTAACTATGTTTTGGTTAGGAAGTAATTTGAGGTGCTAATCTCTATTTTATACATGACACTCAGTAAAATAGCTGAAAAATAGTGTCGATGTTCCACACCAGATTGAAGGAGTTTTTCTTTTACAGATGTGGGAATTCAGTAAATGTCAAAAGCCAATTAATGAATGGAAGAATACGAGTCCGACTGTTTTAAGCAGCCATTTGTCTGAATGTAAATTTAATGTTCCGAAAAAACTCAATCATGATCGAATCGCTTTACTTCCGGCTGTCAAACAAGCATTTTCAGAAACGATTCATCCAATTGGGGATCGAAATCAATTCCGTGTAGAGCAAATTGTACAATCTATTAGGTTTTGATTACCGCTTTGTATATTTTTTGTAATACACGCAAATAATATAGTTTGTTTCTAAATTGTTATCCTTCAAAAGCATATTATGTTATCAACTTTATTACTTTTCTAAAACTTGTTAGAAAAACAAACAAATATGAATAACACGATTCTTTACTTATTACGTTCAAATATTATGGAAACAGTTAGATTTCGTACCGCTGCACAGATGTTTTGATTTTTGTTTTCACTTTACCATTTGTTGAAATTCGCGAACTTTTCAATAAATGCAAAAGAGAGGGACAATTTATACTACTTTCGGCAGCAATAACTATTGTTTAATAAAAAGAATGATGCAGTTTTAGGTACTGCGAATAATTTTGCATTTCATTGTGCTCTTATATATGTTCTGTTGCAGTAGAATGTTATTTTTTCATCTGCTGATTGCTCGGCGGAAAGTATTCAGCAGAAGAGACTGCCATTGCGAAGGAAAGTTCAATTAAGACTTTTTCCTATGAATTGTTACAAGCCTCTTAACTTCCTCCAATATCAGAGTGAAAATTAAAAGGAGAATGTTGGCGAATTTTTGTAGATATCTACTAATTATTTTTACTTAATTTCACGAGTTAAATTCTCAGTATTGTTCTTTTTTTTTTGAAAATATTCCGGTTCTAACATTTTCCCAGTTATTTCCCTTCATGTTTTTACGTGTCTAACGATGTTTATTATGTTTATGATTTCATTTAAATCTCGGGTCATTTTCTATATTTTCGTTGAAACGAAATTAGAAGGAAAATATTAAATCTTTTTTTCCTCATTTGTTTTTCACAGTCATTAACTCATGTAAAATGTAATTTTTTGCCTGTCACATAGTGTTCCTTTTTCTTTTATCTCGAGGTTTTCCAAATCAAATTCTTAATGATAAATTTGCCGAAAACTTCGAGGTTTCTTTAAGTTTTAATGCTGAAAAGTGAGTACGCTGTCGGAGCTACTAACTCCTTATTGACAGCGATTTAGGTTAAGGTGTTGACCTGTATGTCCTGACCCGCCAAAGATATTATCAGAGCTATTCGGTATCTTGTAAAGTTTGACCTTATATTGTTGAGGGATCATCGCGTAGTTAGTTAACTATATTTCCATCTAACGTCTGATGCTAGCCGCATTTTAGTGATGTTCGATTGTAATCAGGAAATGTGCGGTAGTTTCTGATGTATGTTATATTCAACTTCTTGATATCCACAAGATAATGCAACGGCTTAAATTTCAGTTATTAATTTCATCAAAAAACAGGTCACTTCATCTTTTATCTAATTCATCTTTAACAATTAATCTTTAACTTCATCTTTAACAATTAATAATTGAACATTTTCAACAAAACAGGTAAGGAGGACATCAGTTTTTTCAACCTTTGCGCAAGAAAATTTCTGTTATCTTTTACTTTATCATTTTCTTCTTCTTTTGTATGCTTCCTTTTACCAAAATTGCTAAAAAAAGGGAAGAGGAATTTCTTTCTTTTTTAATAAATATTTTGCTTATTTAATTAAAAGGGGGAAAAAAAACGAAATGTTTTGTTTTTTCCCTTGTTTTGTACCATATTTTCTGATGGTATGTCAAATTAACCAAAGAAGCAATTCATTCCGTTTGGAAAAGAAAGTTCTTTGTTTAGCATCTCTTTATTTGTCCTCCGGAGAACTTGTTTGTTTAATTTTGCAAGTTTTGATTCATTTTTTCCTTTTCAATTTATTTTTTTAAGGAAAAAAGCATAAGGAAAAAAAATCGTGCTAAAATAAAAAAGGACATTCCACAAAGGTAAGGAAAAAATTTCGATGACAGTAAAATTTAAGACGATAGCTTAACCGATAATTTATTAAAATGCATAACAAGAGTCTTGACCGGTTTATTTGTTATGATGGGTGTAAAAGTTTTATTTTGTTAAGATAATTAATTATTAGAGTACACAATTCAAAGAATCCACTTTTACGATGTGCAATGATGATTTAATCGATAAACTGGTTAAAATAGATAACTTTATTAAAATGGATAATTAATTAGTTAAGAAATATATGATTAAACGGATTTACGTTCGGAAATTATCAGGTTATTATGGATTGGATTTTTAGATAGCACCGATTTTAGATTCAAACTCTGTAATAAAACTTTTGCAATATCATAACATATGCAAAGTTGATAAACACAAGCTATTGCTGGAAATTTTGTAATTTATTGAGAATGTTGAATGGAATTCTATGGAAGTTTTTAAATCTTTTTTCACTAATTTTACAAGTTCGGTGGTTCAATTTTACCCAACTATTGCTTCCTTTATTCAAACTATTTTTATAATTATCTCTTAGCATAAGCATAACTAACGGAAGATACCTCCAAAAGGAACAGCAATATCTTGATTTTCATCTGGCCAGCAACAAATTTGAAGATTTTCATTTTAAGGCTTCTATACTAAAGCCTCTTCAAACAGTGCATGTTTTATAATTATTCAGATAGTATTCTGTTTCCATGAGATTTTGGACCTGAAGGAATTCATTATATTTTCATTAATGAATATTATTAAATAACATAAACTAATAAATGAAAAACGAAAATGATTTTTGTCCACCAATTTTTATCTAAAGTATTTCACCTAAGAACTAAGTACTACATACCTAATTAATATACTAGTTGTGAATATCCTTATTTAATCATTATTGTGCAATTATGCCAAGAGTAACAAAGACTAATATCTTTTCCATCTTATCAGTCATATTTGAATTTGAAAATTTTCTTTTTGACTTCCTCGAAAATGTTTGACTTTATTGTTGCTGATATTTTGTCACCTGTTTATTTTATTCTTCCATGTCTTTTGAAAATGAAAAAAGAAATGCTCACTTTGTCAATAATCAAATATATGTTTAATTGTTTACAATTGGTATCGTTTTAGTGGAACATAAAACGATTTTTCAGTAAATTATTTGTTTTGCTTTTTTTTTCTTGTTCTTTCCTTTTTTTAACTATAGTATATCAATGAGAAAAAATTTATTTAAACTAAGTCGAAGTATTTTTTTTTTGAGTTGCGAAAAGAAAATTCTTTTCTCTTCAGTTTTATAATCACAAAATAATTCTGTTTAAAGTTTAATGCTAAAACTTATCGAAAAAATATTATGGAAATCTTTTTTTCTTCTTTATTTTATTTGTATTTTAATGTTGATTTTTGCTAATATAATTTTTTGTAGAATTGTTGCAATTTCTTGTTGTTTCATAAACCATTAAGATTTGAACTTTGTTTATTTTATAGTTTAATTATAAAGAAAATAAAAGTGTTAACATTTCTCATAAATTTTAGAATTTACAAAAAAATTGTATTAACAGAAAAAAGAATTGTATTAACAAAAAATTAACATTTCAAAAAAAATAAAAATTAATTTTCTTACAAAAAAATAAAAATTAAATTTTCTTACAAACATATAAAAAAATAAAAATTAATTTTCTTACAAACATATTTTCTTAATAAGTCGATATTTTTTCTTATTCCCTACTACTCTTATTAATTTTAATGATAAATTTCGTCGTTTTTGGTTGTAATTTTGACAAAATTATCTTATCTTTGTTAGAAACCTACGTTAGAAAGGCTGGATTCCAACAGTTTCAACCAGTTCTCAATTTTTCCTTCGTTTTTTTGATCAGTTAATCGAAGAAATTTGCTTTTTGTTAAGTGAATATCGAAAAAAAGGGTAGAAAGTTGTATCGGGAAAGTATGTCTTTCTGGAATGAAATATCACGAATTATTAATTATTTGCATTTCATGCGATTATCTGAAACTGTAGAAAACAGTAAATCAACCAAGAGATTCAGGTGCTAGTGAAGTCTCACGAAATATCAATCGGCAGATTTTCAGGTTTTTATCCAATGAATTGGCAATAATTGTGGTTATGAATCTAAAATGTACATTTTTGCTCTTCGTTTAGATACCGATAATTAGCCCAGTTACTGATATCCAAAAAATAATCTTTTGTGTGAGGCGAAATAATTTGAAATTTAAGCTTGCAAATATTGTAGGCTTTGGTCGACAACGAATAGGCAAATATTTGTCAAAAGCTTTTAAGAAAAATCATCACTGCTTCATTTTGTCTACATTATTTTCATTTGTTTGAGTGAATTTCAGTGCAAGAATTAAAAAAATTTTTCGATTTCAAATTTTAAATTGAATCTTTCAATTTATGTTTCAAATTATGCATAATTATATCAATATTATGACAGTGAAGAAATTATGAAATTCAATTTCTTCATTACTATCCGCCTACTTTAGATAATTTACCGGATCCTTTATTTTGCCAATTTATTCAGAATGATGCATGAAATTCAATTCTTTTTGATGAATTTAATTTCTATTTAAAATTTCCCCTCAGTTAATATATACCAAAGTATGTCAAAGTTATCGAATCATACAGAAACTTATTTGTATTGAAAATGTGCAGTTATTGTATTCATACCGATTTTTGCAAAATAAATTTATGCAAAAAAATATGAAATTACACCATGTATTTGCATATGTATTTTCATAGGGATTATATTGTTACAAAAATATTACCGTATTTGTGTACAGCATTTTTGTGAACATGAATTGAACTAGCATTCGAATGTTCCATTATTTCAAATAACTGTTTATTTATTTTGAAAATATGTAACTTTATAGCACAGTCCACTTTTCAATATTTTGTTTAAACTTTGGAAATACTTTGGTAATTGATATTTGGTCAGGAAACGGTAAAATTAGCAATTGGAATAGTTTTCAATTTATTATTCATAATATGACAACTATTTTTTAAGAAAAGATTATATTTTTTTGTTTTTCCTTTTTTCAAAATAAACGTTTTATAATATTTTATTTTAAAAAAATTTGTTGAAGTCTTTCATTTGAAAAGATTTTTCTTCTTGCTCATATTTGCATTGCATTGTGGGAGTGGTAAAATTAAATGATTTGTCATTAAAAGGACGAATGCGAGACAAATTAAAAAAAAATTTATGGTCTTCGCGATTTCGAGAATTGTTGAAAATTTAATTTGAAATTAAGAGAATAAACTATCGTGTTGGATTTTCTTTCTTGCATTTTACAGCAATAAATTTTAAAAGCAATAAGTTAAAATTTTGGAAGTAGTTATATGTACATTTGATGATTTAACTCCTGATGGAACTTTCAGCCGCTAATCTTTTGCTTGTTGTATGCAATTTTCTTCATGAAATTTTCC
>NW_018108191.1:619868-654751 GCF_000183805.2 Loa loa
ATATATATATATATATATATATATATATATATATATATATATATATATATATATATATATATATACTAAGCATGAAATATTTTGCAAGAAACTCTTTTACTTTTAATTATTTCTCTTTTTAAAAATTAGAATGTAACTTTCTTTCTTTAATGATTTTTATATAGATTTAATTGATTTTATAAATTTCGATTTCTATGTTTTTCATCTTAAATATTTTTCTATCGATTATATGTCTCGTCAAATTTTTTTTTAAAAAATTTCTCCATTTTTCAATTATTATTTTTCTTTAGTGATGTGCACAATTCTATTCAAGTTTAATAATGTGGACAGCTAACTTTGGTCATCCAATCTATGATTAAATGTAAATAGTATACTATAACTGTAACCTGAAGTAAATGGATCAAGTTTGGCTTGTATTACTACTTCAGCTACCATTCCTGAAGCCGATTTCCATCCGGAGGAAATGTCCGTCATGTATCCGTTACAGACAATTTGAGCAGAAGGTATCCATCTTTTTTAATGAGAAATGATACATAAAATTTGGATTCCTCAATCGCCATAATGAAATTTAAGTTTCCTTGCTGGTATAGTATGGCCGGAAGGGTTTCAAATTTCTTTATATGCTGAAAATTTTTTTCGTTCTTGTCCACAACTTATTAGATTTGAAAAGTCTAAAAAGTCCAAATTGCAATTTTTTCATAATCGATTTATGCAAATATAACGTAAAAGTGACGTGAAAATTTCATGTTACGTGTTCGTTATAAGTAATGGTTATTTTCAAATTTATTTATGAAATATTTTAAATTAAAATGAAATTATAATTTCAATTACAGACGATTGAACAATGTCCGTGCGTGAAACCGCCTGGTAGTAATGAATGCTTATCATATGATAATCGCCTGCAAGCTGCTAATATTGACGAAGCCTTGCACACATTTCCGGATCTATCCAGCATGGCAGAAAATGCACTACCGCTAGTACCGGACGAGAGTAATATCATGATGAAATCCTTTTCGGAATTTTCGCTTTCACAAAAAACGGTAGCAAAATAAATTTTGGTATTATTATTATGCAATATACAGCAAGAGAAAGAGAGTGAACTTGATCTACACATTTGGTGAGATACGTGATTAAAGGTAGCATTATTGATTGACTGGATAATTAATAATAATTAGTATTAAATGGTTTACTTTGCTCAATTTGTTGTATCATTTTTTCTCACTTTCCTTTTACCAAATGAAATTATTTTTAATTATATTATTTCAGGCGTTATGATAGAATAAAGAAGGTTGTTTAGAGTGCGTTGAATGATTAACGGATTAAATTTAAATGAAATTTCAGACCTATAAAACTCCGAAGATGTATAAATGCGATGGAAAAGAATGTCAATCGTGCAAACTTCTAATCATTAATGCATTCCTCCGAGCAAGTGATAATGATTTCCCGACAGATAGCAGTACTGTTACTGAACTGCCTAGTGATACCGATGAATCATTGTGTATGAAAAATCGGTCTATACCGCGAAATGCAGTGAATTTTCATCTGTTCAACAAATTAAATATGATCAAAAGTTTTTAAAAAGAAAAAGGAGAGAGAAAAGAAAAACAATGCGCTGTATAATCAATCACATCAATCAGGAACAATCAATTAATCAATGATATTAGTTGATTAATTAAGAAAGTTTTTTGGATGGCTTATAAAAACATTTATTAAATTCTACAATTAATGCTTTTTTTCCTACAAAATTTCAGTTAATTTTGAAGATCACTTCAAATGTGAAAAGTTGTTCTTTTTTTGAAAACTTACTAAAGATCGACAAATCATTCATAAAAAAGTAATTGGAATATGTTGACAGATTAATGAAGGAATCGAGAATGCTACTATAATTAAAGAACTGCCAACTCATATGGAAGAGTTCATTAGTATGTTGAGGCCAAAAACACGAAAACGAAGGAATTGGAAAGAATCGAAGCAAAAATGCAAGTAATTTATTAATAATTAACAAATAATTTCCCTTTCTTTTTACCCTAGGGGGGAATACTTTTCTTTTATGTTAATTATCTGAGGTTTTTTTTTTTTTTCTTCTCTAAATGACTACTTTAGTTATCAGGCAGAAAGTAAGAGAATGATGGAATGATGAGCTTCTCTGAGAGATTGCCTTTGTAAAAGTTCTATTTTTGGTTAATAATTATCATATCATAGCATTTAATTTAACAAAATGAATTAATTACTGCTTAAAAAGACGTATCAATTTAATAGTATATGCTTGATAAAACCAAATAATTGGGACACTTAATCGGAAGTACAAAACAGCAATCGAATATTATTGTCATTGCAGCTTTTTTCTAGTCTTAATTCGTTTTATTTTTGCATTATTTCAAATATTGAATAATTTTTGTATGAAATTATGCAATAATAGAAAAAAATTGATGTTTTTTCACTTGAAGAAAATTTGATGAAATTTTGAAATACAAAAAAATTCATTTAGTTTTATAATATTTAATTGATATTAGTGAAGTGAGATTGTTTCATTTTTTTTTTTTAATTGTAGTGTTGGGTGTACCAATAACGATCAACTGTAATTATAAAAAGGGTGAGGAAATTGTACAAGGTTGGACCGGATTGTGTAATCTATGTTGGCAATGGAGAAAACTACCAGCTGATTATTTTCCGGTTTTGCTCAATGAAGTTTCTTGTGATACTAGTGATGAGGGATGTCTCTCAGGTCCCATATTTTTTTGCTTTTTGCTTTTTTTTTTTCTCCCAACAATATTCAATTATATGTGAAAAATAAGCGAGAAATTTTACAAATAGACAATTTAAAATTTAATCCTTTGAAATTCAGTCCGTTTTTTTGTTTATTAATTCATCTTTCGCTTTCTTTTCATATTTCATAAATTATTGATAACGTGATGTTAACCAGGAATTTAATTAACTCATAGTTGATTTTTTTTATTACTTTTACAAGAAATTTTGAAACAAAAAAAATTTTTGAAAAAAAAAGTTCCTTTTGAGTTAACAAGTTGGATTTAATAACTTGTCAAAGTTCAAATCTCGATAATCTAGAAAAATATAACAAGCTGTCATTGGTATGATTGATATTTCTCAATTTAAAATTCATTTAAGCTTAACTCTTGTCTTAATATTTATACATTCTTTCGATGTCCAAAAATGATTTCATCATTTTTTATCAACATTTATCAGAATTTCAGGTTTTGGTAACTGTCGCCCGGTAATGCGTAACATAAATGTTCTCCGCAATGCGGGAACACATAAATCTCCCCGATGGGTACAGGAGTCAATCAATACAATATCAGCTTGTGAATGTCAAGTGGAGATCGGAACTCCATTACATTCACTTGTTTTACGTTAAATTTTTTCATTTTTCATTTCTTTTTTTCTTTGATTTTTTGTTTGTCTATTAAATTTTGTATTTTTATTGAAAATTTTGTGAATGCACTTCTTGAACTCTAATTAAAACTTTCTTTAATTAAAAATTTTTGTTTTTTTTTTGCATTGATTTTAGATATTATTATCAAAATTGTATATGAATATAATTCTCCGATCATTACAATGCATGTTATCAATGTTTTACGACAAATGCTTTATATGGTAATTTAAATATAGTAAATAGCCATCCTTTGACTCTTGAATATGTTTGATTCATCTATTTGCTTTTAATCTATGAAATGAATTATAGTCAATATATTAGTTCATTGCGCTTATCATTTTTTAGTTTTTTTTGTTCCAACATGAGAATAATTTAAATTATGAAATATAAAACCTATTTGATAAAATCTTTTATATGTATATATTTTTAGTGATATCTAAGAGGGAACGCATAATTTGCTTGTCAACATTGTTTTAATTACTCCATTTCTATTGATATTTTATTTCTATCGTCTTTACTATTTTGCCGGTATATTTTACCTTTATGCTATCAAAATATCTGGACGATATTCAAGGTTAAAGATTTTTGAAAAAAATTGCTTGAATATGATTTCCATTGAAAATTTCATTTTTTTTTGAATTTTGATCTATTTATTAAATTTAAGATAATAAATCTTGAAGTAAGTAGTTTTATCCCCAAGGCGATAAAATTTGATTAATTAAAAGGAAAAAAATTCTGACATTTATTTTTTTAACATATATTTTGAAATGTAAAAAAAACGATACGCTTAAATTTTTTTTGCCATGGTCTGAATTTCCAATTTGATTTAAATATTTGAAACTGATTTCGGAATGCTGCTTGTCGTTATAAATTTCAATTGTTTTAATTTTAATTTTGTTTTCAAATTTTAATAGTTTCGAGGACAAAGAAATTACCAACTAGGATAAGAACTATTCAACAAAAATTTTCTCACACTCTGTGGTAATTACAGTTGTAATTACAAATTTTTAATTTCATAGTCGAAAATTAAACTTTCATTTTCACATTTTTTTGAAAGATTTATAACGATGAAATGACGCTTTTGTCATTTAATCGTTTGTGATAACTTTTTTAGGTTTTAAACTGAAAATATTGAATATCAGGAATTGGAGAGATAAGTAATTATTATGGCATAGAAGCAGTGAGGTTAAAAAACAGTGAAAAAATAGGGCCGTTTTTTAAATTTTCTTATCATAAATGTGCCAAAACTGTTGTAATCAATATTTGAAAAATTTATATCCGAAAAAAGAGAAATAAAGTAAATATTTTTTCTTTTATTTCAGCAAATTGCTTTGCAAAAAAAAAATTAGGCAATTAAGAAAAAAAAATTAGGCATTTAATATGGGATTTTACAAATTAAAAGATTAAATTTTTTATGTTTTATTCTACAAATAACACGAACATGTGTGTATATTCTATCTTTTGCGTAATTCAATTTAAATTTTCCAAAATCAATTCGTTAATTAAAATTCACATTGTCAAGTTTTTCTCATTTTATCATATTCCCATGTGACAGTTTCTTTTTTGTTAACAAGATGATTTGAAAACAAATAAGAAAGCTGAGGATGTCAGTCTTTAGTTTGTTGGCAAAACTTAAATTTAATTCAAATAGACTATTGAAGAAAAGAAACAAAAAAAGCAAAAAAGAATTTTGGTTATGTTTTTCACATCACAGTTTAAGCACAAAAATTATTTGAAATGGGGAAGGAAAGAGAGAAAGAAGGAAACTGATTCTTCCGAATTCTATCATATATACCGGATTTGATGACGGAATTGATTCAGGAAATTCGTCAAAATGTCGAATCTGTTTTGTTCTATTGTTGTTGTTATTCATTAATTCCTCAGTTCATTTTGAAAAATGTCCCATCTGTAAAAATTTAAATTTTGAAACGGAAATTATTAACAGATTTCGAATGATGCAAATAAATGAAATTGTATAAATCAAATTTCAAATAATTTCATAAAATTGCGAAAAAGAAGGAAGGACCTAGGATGAAATCCATTTTGGATAGTATCCGACATTTTCGATATATAAACATCATCGGGAATTGGAACTTGATCCTCATCACGAATCATGATTGGCCAACCGCTGATGATATAACTATGGAATAATTAAGTATATGATTAATTATATACTTCATTTTTCGTCTTCTCATGAGTTATTTGATACTTAATCGACCATAACGTAAAGCATCTTTACTTATTCATTTAGTTATTTCTTCATTTATTTGTTTAATTCTTTATCTGTTGCTGTTTGACACTTGAAAAATTCAATAAAATTTTTGATTCATTCATTCAATTCTGTTATTTAATGACATTGCAAATAGCGTGAAACAGCAAAATATTCAAATTTTTATGCAAATAACTTTTGTATGTAAATAAAACCATTAAAAGAATTCAAAGATACGACACAGTAAATGTGCGAAAAGTTATTATTTATCTGTTCTGATATAAAATTTTATAACGAATGTATGCGAAAAAAGATGTCTACAAATGCAGCAAGTATATAAGTAAATAAACAAAAAATTTAATAAATTGATAAAGATTTAATAAATTGATAAAAATTTAATAAATTGATATTGAACAAATAAATGAAGAAAAGAGGACTAAATGAATAAATAATAAATAAATGAGTAAACAAAATAAATAAATAAATAAATAGATAAACAAATAAATAAATAAATATACTCTAAGTCGTAAATGATATAAAAATGAACAATATAAATATAAATAATAAAAATATAAATGTCTTCCCATATTTGGCTTATTTTTTAGTACAACAATTTTTTCATACATTCGACATGAAAACAAAAAAGCGTTCGTTTACAAAATACTTTCTGTTAATTGGTCGACCTATTTTTGTGTTATTGCTGCAAAATCTTCATGATTTTCAAATTTGCGTAGACAATAAGCGAAGTATAATTAATTGATAAACTTACGGCCTGAAATGATAAGCCGATGATAACATTATTACCGCGCAAAGGACAGATAACTTTAACAGATGCGTGGCTCGCATTGCTGATAACTTATATTTCTGCAAAATTAATTATTTAATTTAATATTTAGTTTGCTAATTGAATTAATCGAATCAAACCGAATTGGATCATTAGTCTATTAAGCAGTATAGGTAAGAGCAAAAATAACTGAAAAATGATGATTGAATGATGAGTGAAAAAGTTGTTTAAGATTTTGTAATTCTTCGGTTTATTAAATAGGGTTTAATTGAAAATGGAATAAGTTCGAAAAAAAATCAGAAACCAATTTTAATCCTAACAGTGGATCAGTGATAAAACGAATAAGTGTCATTCACATTCCATGATAATTAGTTGACGAAACCCAAAGTTTTCCCTTTTTCCTCTATTTATTCAAGAACTGAGACAGCAATCAATACAGTTTTGGAAATATCCGAAAATATGGAATACATCGGGAAATATTTCATTATTGCTGGTGTTTGGTCAATGATAAACAGATAAGCACGTTGATGAGTGCAAAAAAAAAAAAGAAAAAGAAATTGTAAATCTCAATGTACGACTCAGTGAATTCAGATTAATTCGATTTTCAAGTAAAAGTCGATAAAACTAAATCCCCGATTTTGGTTAGCTATGGTTAGTTCAGTTAAATTTATTTCACATTATTCCTATAAGTATAACAGCAAATAATGCGACATCAAGGACTGGAACTGCAGCTGACTTTTCCGAATGGTTAAGGAAGTATGAAATATTAGAGATATTCGAATTTAATTAATTTAATTTCCTAACTGAGCAGTTAACAAATTGTCAATCACAAAATATCGAGCATATTTAAATGTTTTCCACCCAGTTTTTCTGTGATTTACAGTGAATTTTTTAAGAGAATGAAAAATTTACCATTGAAAATTAAAAGTTCTAAAAAAATATATTATCAAATATATATTAACATATTTGTTCATCGAGATAATTACATTTAAATGAACGATGCCTTATATGTTATTTTAATTGAATGAATTTTGAATTAATTAAAAAATGATTTGCAAATAGTAAAATGAATAAAAATATTGTAAAAACGAGAGAAAAGAAAATTATTTCGTACAAAATTGAGAAAGATTTGAATAAAAATCCATTAATAACAAATTTATATATTTGCTATTTCATTTGGAATTTGCAAGGAAGTGTTTAAAACTTTCAAACTTCACAACCATTATTAACATAAGCAAAATTACATATTTCAGTAAAAATTTTTGCTTTCCGTTTTTTTCTCTCAGAATTGCGAGTAAATAAAAGAAGGAATTTTTTTAGTTCAAAAAATGTTATTTATCAAATCTGATAAATTTTTTAAAATTTAAAAATAGCACTTTTTATACCGATGAAAGAAAAAAAGACATTATTTGACGAAATGAAGAGAGGCTGAATAAATTCCACAAAATATACAAATATGCAAAATGTAGAATGGAGAGAATGAAAAAGAATAATTCAAACCTTTAAAGTAATTGACAATTAATAGTGATATATAGATAAGGTATGTCTGTAATGTGTGTTATGTGTGTGTGTGTGTGTGTGTGTGTGTATGTGTGTGTATGTGCGTGTGTGTGTACGTGTGTGGTGTAATTAAGAAATATTCATTGTTTAATTAAGGAAAATATTTTGCTAAATGCTATAGAAGAAATTGAACTGTCAAAAACGAACTTGGGATGTGGATTTTTCGTCCTTTTATCATTACTATCATCATATCATATTTCTGATAGGGATGAGCATTTGATAATACAATATTTCACAATATGTTATTCGACATAGTCTTTCTAAATGATATTGCCATCCATCCGGTACGGTATATTTGATACGGTATTACTATGATATATATAACATAATATTACCAGGCATCTCATATGATACTACAAGGTATGGTTTTACGAGCTACCTGATATGGTATTTTTGATATGGTCCTACCAATGTGATATTCCTTATACGGTATTTTTAATATGGTATCACTAAGCATCTGATATATTACTTTTTAAAACAGTTTCACCAACTACTCCATAAGATTCTACCAATATTTCCAGTAAGATGTTACTAATAATAATACAGAATCGGATTATCACATCCGGTAAGTTTAATTATAACAGCCGAAAGCATAGAAAAAAGAAAAAGGAAATTACTGAATTATTTCATAAGGTTACAGCTTATGTGAATTACATGAATAATAAATAAATTAATAAATCCACCAGAAAATTTTGCGCATATTATTTTCTTGTCTTTTTTCCATATGGCTGAAATGAATAAGCTTCAACATATCCATTAAATATCTGCCTATCTATCTATCTATCTATCTATCTACCCATCAATCAGTCAATCTATCTATCTCCTGATCAGTCTACTTATATATTTATCTATCGACCAGTCTATCTATCCAAAAAAAAACAATTATCATACAATCCTATCAAACCTCAAGATTCTTTTTAATGCTTAAATGCCGAAAAGTCTTGGACAAATTTTTCATTTCCATCTCCAATCTTTTCATCTTCCACAGACTCTTCTTTCTTTTTCATCCTATCCATTTTTCCATTTCTTATTTACTTATTTTTACATTTTAAACATATGCTTTCCTTTCCCTGTCCCCTGTCCCCCGCCTCTCACGTCTTACTCTTTCAAATCAGTCAATTTTTGATCATCCCTTTTATCATATCTTTTTCGCTTCAATAGTTTCCTTTTCCCTCTTCTCCCTTCCGCTACTAAAATCAATGCACTTATACTGAAAGCTTTAGAATGATTGAGGCGCAATGGGGCAGCGCAACAAAGAAGAAGCGGGTAGAGTGAAGAAAAAAAGAATAAAATAAAATAAAAATAAGATTAGATGGGAAATTATTTGGACTCCCTTCTACTTGTTCATTATTTCTCCTCGTATGCCTTCTTCTCATTTCTACTTAATAGGCTTTTATTGATTATTTCAGAACTTTGCTTAAGCCTATAATCTATAAGGTTCTTATCGATTTTTTCCCCTTCTTTTTTACCATCACAAATAGCAATAACTACTACACCAACAATAACGATGAAACAACAATAGCAATAACAATAACAATAACAACAATAATGATTACATCAACAATAACAATGACAATAATAAGAGCAACAACGAATTCCATTTTTCCTTCATCTATTGATTCCACTTAAAGAATACTTCTGTCTTGTCTCTTTTCTTTTCCATTTCTTCATCTTTTGTCCTAGGCTTCCTCATTTACTCTTCTTTTAACTTCTTTCTATTTGCTTCCTTTTTATTGAAAATAACAACAAAATTGTGTGCCTTAATTTGCGAGCCTATCTAGAGTATGCCTTATTTGTCATAGTCATACTTCTACAACACCAAACATCACTTCTACTAATCGATTTTTTCAAAAAAGAAAAACAGATGGTTGAATTAACAAAACGTATGTCTTCAAAAAAAAAAAGTTGAATAAATCTGTTACGGAAAAAATGTTAATGATAATGATAATGATACTATTTCAAATATCCGATCATTTTGCAAATAAAATATCTAATCTTATTCATTCTATTCAATCGTATGGCAATCTTTTCCATTCTCAATTTCCCTTTCTCAAATATCATTTAGTAAAGGAAATTTTTAAAAAGTCCAATTTTTAGCAAAATGATTATCAAAAAAAAAAAAGAAAAAAAAGTCAAATAGATTGAATTAAAACTTTTTGGAAATATTTTATAAAAATTAAGGCAAAATGCGTACCATCTTTATGCACTAGCACTATTGTTAAAATATTTCTGTTTACGGAATGCTTTAATAGGAAAAAGGGAATTTAAAATTATTCAAAATCATTTCCAAATAATTAAACATTTGTTATTGTTAATGGTTTAATTTTTTGGTACAAACTTGAGTCAAATATCATTTGTTTATCAGTTCTATTTGAATGTATCATACTATCTGGTTTAAGTTCGGTAATAACTGGTACTTTCTAATTAATCCCGGTTTTAATATAATTAACCGATGGATACGGATATTGGAAACCGGTCGAAGTTTTGATGATATCATCCTTCTTCATCAATGAGATATAAACATTTACACATATTCCTTATTGTTCGTTCTATTTGTACATCGTTATAAATGATTGATATTTTTTAAAATCACTTCTATTTCACCCATAACCAATCAATTTATTAACTTGCAGTTTCTACTAATAATTTCAGTTTTACTCTTTGAAACAATTTCAAATTTTATTAACATATTTATTATGTTTATTGTGGTATATTTATTCAATTTCAACTTTTATTTCTCTTTCATTGTATTATTTTGTAGTGAAACAACAAATGATAATTTGAAAAGGATAAGAAAAACGAAAGGAATAAGAAATTCTATTTAAATGATAGCATAAACATAATATTATCATCAACCTCATCACTGTCATTCAATGGCAAATCTCATCTTTCTCAAATTTCATTATTGGAAAAATTGTTTACTTTTTAGGAAATTTTACGATTAAAAAATTAGCATTGACAGTGCATAGAGTCAAATGGTTAATACTAATTGCCTAATGCTAACGGAATTTTGTAAATATCAATAAATTTGAAAAATGTTGTTTAAAATGATTTTATTACTTCTACTTTTTGTTGCTTCATTATTATTATTAATATTTATACCTTCCAGACAAGTAAGTAAGCAACTAAGTAATTAAGTAAGTAAATAAGTAAGTAAGTGAACGGACGGAAAATTTTGTAAAACTTTTTAATAAGTTTTGTGAATTGTTTTAATGAAATTTTTAAACTGAAACATTTGGCAAGCTATCCACATTCTTCAATTCATTCGATATCTCTCTGTTTATTAACGCGCAAAGTTTTTTCATAGTTTTCACTTTCTCTTCATTTCCCTCCGCCCTTCTCACTTTCCCGTCTATCAGCGATTGATGGATGGGAAATGTTCAATTACACATTTCGTAACGTTTCTAAAATTTACTCTTCAAAATTTTTTCATCTCTTCATTCTTTGTCTTCAGTTATTTTGTGTACAGTCAATTATTGCAATTGCATATTTCCAAGCATTACGAAAGTTAATTCTAATCTTGTAATTAATCAAATATATAAATGAGTAATTAAACAAATTATTATTCAAGCAAGCTAATGCTAGAGAAAGTAAGGATTTAAAGGAATAATTGGATGACTAATTAAGATTCCATTAATCTTTGTACTTCTAATTTCGGCATAATAAACACAGAACGGTTTTTAAAAAAAAGTAAGAATAAATCAAATAGACATGATTTTTGATGTTTTCACGAATTATTTAATGAGAGAATAAAACTGAAGTAATTTACAAAAGGTTAACTCGTGTTAGTTTGTATAATGAGAAAAAGTTGAAGAAAAGAATTGCGCCAGATTTTACGCCATTATTCACCTCCACAAAACGAATAATTTGATAATTTGGAATTATTTTTTTCGAATTTATTATAATATTTTCCTATATACTTACATTCAGTTACATCTTCGTATTCTGAAAGGTTAATGGATTATATTAACTCTATTTGAAGTACTGAACAAATCATTTTTTAATATTAATTATTGGTTATATTCTTAAAAACGTTATTCCTGGATGTTCTATAGTTAAAATTTTTGGAAGAATATTTAAAGGATAGCTGTTGTTTTTGAAGTTAATTGCTTATGGTCTTGAAGTTAAATTTAATTAGTTACTGAAATAATTTAAATTAATTATTTCATTCAATTATTCATATAATTATTTCAAAGTTTTTCATAGAAAAAAGGAGAAGATGGCATTTGTTGGTTGTCAGCTACTAATCATTCAGTATGAAAGGTCAATTTATTAATTCTTTTTTTCTTTGTAAACTTTAAAAGACTCAAAAAAGTGATACGTATTCCTGTGATAAAAGCCAATTGTTTGTGATATGTACATTATGAGTAATCGATGGTGAAAAAGAGGAAAAGGGAAAGGAAAAGGAAAAGGAATAGAAGGAAGAAGTAATATTCAGATTACTCAATTATAATCGTATGGCAGGGATTACTTTCTATGGGTGATAGTGATGACTTATTCCTTGAACCTGCTTATCCCAATGGAGCGTATCAGCCAAAGTGTCACAGTGTCATATGATTGCATTAAATATCTCCACGAAAGATGTTGCATCTTAGTGATGTTAAACTTTTCCATAACAAAAAAAAAAAAAAAAAAAACATGAGTGCATTAGAAATGTATCATTCCCATAGAACTAGTAGTTTTGTACGATTTTGAACTACTAGTATTATGTTTTGTACGATTAGTTTCAACTGATAGTCTTGCATAGTTTGATTTTTTGAATTTGAAATTCAGAAAAGTTTCATTTTTCATTTTCAAACTTGTTAGAGACTACTTAAAGTGACTAATACATCGGAATAATTGATAACTATCATGTAGATTAGATCGAACATTTTGGAACTTGGAAAATGATGAGCATTAAATGACACGTTAGCTTGTGAAATGCTATCATAGGTCAATTTGTGCATATTATGTACGTATTGTCATTAGGAAACGTTATAGGTTAAGGGGTACGCGAAATGTTTCGTTATCATTTTGATGGCAGAACAATATAAAATTTAATTTCATCAAAATAACTCAGAGATTTTTCCCCCTTTTTCTTCTTAATTAAAATTTTGCAGGATGACAAATGATTAAGGGTGAAAATGGTAACTGTTTAGTATTTGGTAAAACTGGCACTAATTGATGTACGATTCATTTCAGATTCCTTTATTTCGTCATCGGTTTTATCAACAGAAACCGAAGAGTGAGAAATAACCTTTGCATACTGTCCTCTACACAGGCTGTTTCATGTCCGCCAATGCAGGTTGGGGGACAGGGGAAATTTTAAGGAAGGATGAGGAATGAGGAAGATGGCGGTAATCATCAGGAAAGCTGTCTGATTATTGTTAATCGGGATTTGATTTTAGAAAGGTTAGCAGCAGGCCATATTTGGTATTCCCTAGTTCTTATCTTTTCAGCATTTTAATTTACATAATAACCTGTCTAATTTTTTCTACTTATCGATTATTTCAAGTTTCCTTTAATTCAGATCTCTGGATTCTTCCTGAACATTGTGTTAAGTAGCAAGTGGAATGAGCAATCCAACTTGCTTTCATTTTACGGTTAATGATATTTGATTAATTAACACTTTATTTTGTACGTTGTGATACATCTTTGTACATATATATTGAGATGTCCATTATTGATGATGATATTTCTAAAGGTTTCTTTTATTTTTTTTTCACTCTCTATAAGTTTCAATTATTGTACGTCTACATCTATTGTTAGATGATGCGAATAATCAAATGGAAACATTGGTATGGCTTATGATAAATAGTTTGCGACGATTGTGTAAGCTATTCATTTTACATGGTTACATTCAGCATATAGTTTATGGATTGTAAATTATCCGGTATGCTGGCATACGTTATTTACACAATAGGGGATAGTTCACATTTGACTGAGAATAATGATCTAATGAATGCTATAGTGTTTTTATTCTTTTTTCATTAATTCTTTCATTATTTAACGTTATCCGTGTGATTCCATGCAACTACATAACTACTTGCACGTCATGGTGATTATCTGCTGCGCTCTTCGCGTGATTTCGCTTGATTAGCTTTTATATATCTTGAAAAGCCTTTAGCTTCTTTTTATTAGCTTTTCAATATTCAACTTTTCCAAGTATCACTGCTAAATGGTCAGTTTTCATCCAATATATACTCCGTCGCTTCCTTTTATTACTTACATTGGTATTAGAAATCTACTTGTTATCGTAAATTGTTAAATATTGAAGAAATGTCCGCAAAAGTGCATATCCTACTGCTACAACTTTTTCTGTAGAAACTGGGAAAAATTTATCGATTCTTTACCAAAAAGCTTACTCATTAGGATGCGAGGTTATGAGGATTTGTTGATGTGTATATATATGTATGTATGTACGTATGCATACATACATCTATGGATGTATATGTATATATGTAGTACGTGTGTTGTGTTTGCTTTACTTGGTGTTATTGAAATTAGGAGAAAGTAGAACTTATGGCATAGCATAGTGAAAGCTCACTAGAGTGTATTTTCAACTATTTCTTTCCCTAAAAGGGTAGTATTTTCCCAGTTTTTCTTTTCTTTGTTTTCACTCCATTGCTTATTGCAATTATCATTTGAGAAGAATGGACCAACTGGACGCGAAAATTTTAAGCAAACTTTTGTGAAATAATTAATTGACGAGGGTATGAACAAGCAGTAATTCTTTATCGATCAGTCAATAATCGAGAGAGGCAGTAAGTAATCAAAATGACTGTTCATTAGTCACATTAAACTACATTGCATATACTTGAAATATTTGTCAATATATAGAATTTCGTAACACTACTTTCAGTTTTCCACTTTGATTCCTTTGTCATCGATCTTTTTGGTTGACACCCTAATATTCTTAAGTTTGACAAAAGTTTTAAGTTAGCGATATCTTGAAATTTTTGGTATCTATCATAATGTCCGTATTTCTGGTACCCATCGTATCTTCATATGCTGGCCTTTTCGCGCTATTTTTAAATGCCATATTTCTGATGGAAGCTGTAAATGCTCTGAGGATCTTACCTTGTTGATTATCTTAACAATATATAAAATTGTTCGCTTTTCAATTTTCGAACAAGAAAAAACTTTTAAATGGCATGTTAATGTTATTTCCAAGTGGTCGATTTCTTATTCGCATCGTTTATATTTGATAAGATTTTTCGAAATTTCGTATTGCAACTATTTCAGGCATTGAGATTCTGTACATAAACATTCACAGTTCCGTTTTATTTACAACTCTTGTATTAAATTGTTTGGAAACTATTTTGAACAGAATACTTTGGCGACGAAAAGAGAATTCGCTCTATTCGTACCTTTACAGTGTGGTAGTGATTATTTAACAAGGTAACGTGAAAATGTCGTGGGCTAATACAGGCATGCAAGCCCTGATACCGATTATCAATAGATTACAGGTTTATTTTTATCATTTGAAATCTTACAGCTGTTTTTCGAACTACGAAATTATTTCAGAATCAAATACTCCAATCATTGCATCATATCCGATGTCTCGTTTCAGGATGCATTCGCTCAATTGGGAACATCATTAAACTTTGATCTTCCACAAATAGCGGTGGTCGGAGGACAGAGCGCGGGGAAATCATCTGTGCTCGAAAATTTCGTTGGAAAGTTAGTTTTTCTTCTTTTGTCTTTTTTTGCTTTTAAAACAGTTTAAAGAATTTTTTTAGAACAATTTATCAATGGTCTTACTGTATTTATCTTCGGTTTCAGGGATTTTCTTCCTCGAGGATCGGGTATAGTCACTCGCAGACCGTTAATTTTGCAGTTGGTGCACGACCAACATGTAGGTAAGCAGCAGTTATAAAACAATTGATGGGTTGTTCAGTATCCTATAATGTGTAACTCTCGGACACCGTAACAAGGCATTGATTCCGATTATGTAACCATAAAATGTGCGATATCCGTGAAATCGATTATAAATAAGCGTATAATTTGTTTATTTATAGAATATGGAGAATTTTTGCACAAAAGAGGACAAAAATTCACTGATTTTGACATGATCAGGAAAGAAATTGAAGATGAAACAGATCGTATAACGGGTCAAAATAAAGGCATCTCACCGATTCCAATCAATTTGCGAATTTTCAGTCCAAATGGTACTTTGTTTAATATAATTCTTAATTTATTATGTCTTGGATGTTTTCAAGGACATCTGTATAATACTCAACTTGGACTTGATGAACATTTTCAAGTCGTTTTTCAAGAATACGAAATTCATAACTTTCGTTTTCACAACATTTGTTCTCATTCTGCTTATACCCTCACGTTATGGTGATTTCCAGCTTTCCGCTTCTGACGTTTTATATACCTATATGAGAGTGGGAAGTAAATTTTGTCTCAAATTTGCTCTTTCCCATTCTAACCACTTTTTAATATTATTATATCAGTGAAGGGACCAAAAAAGACATCAAAGTTCGCGAAAGTTTGCGGGAAACTATATATTTTGAAAGCATTTTTTACCGGGGATTCTTCGAAGCATTGAGGTGTTGGGCTAGAGGTTTCGAGACCTTACTTTATTTGAATGATTTTATGAGTGCCTACGAAGAATGGTCTTGAAAAAGAATTGTATGGATAGCAGTGGAAAAAGTCTATTATCCTTTGAAAAAATTGTTAATTAGGAATACCTTATTCGCCAACCACACTACCGCAAAATTCTCCGTTTGCTGTATTCCGGATTTTTAAAAAATCGGATAGCTTATGGAAAGCCGGAAAGGGAACTAGTGGATTTGTGATTAGAAAGCATTTGTCGAAAATTAACTGTTTCCTAAAGACAAAATAAGATATATATATATATATATAAAAAGACGGCTTGTTGCTTCTGTGAAACAGTTATCCATAAATTCTTGTTTATTCAAATATACCAGCGGAGCTAGCTGCTATTTCTATAAAGATTTTCATAAAACTTTTGGCAATATGTTCCCCAAAATAAAATTCCAGTTTCTAACTTTCCTGCATAGCGGTGTAAATTTGCTGTTACTTTGGTAAAGGATAGTTATTAACGAATTGTTTGTAATAGGTCACCGGCTGACCTTCACTAAACTTAGAAACCGGAAAAAGTTATCATAACAAATAGTTATTCTGCTCATCCGATGCACTTAAGCTTATTTAAAAACGGTTCGAAATAACATTCGTACTCACGTTTTGAGAGTCTTCAAGGTGTATCGATCACCGAACATTTAAGGTTCCTAACTCTTCACTGGATAAAGCAATCCTCACACGGTACGCCCTATGGTGAATCGTGTTCACTACCGTTAATAAATTCAGAGATGGTATTTTTGTTTTGGAAAATTACTAAGCCGTTTTTATATTTTGAGCACTAAATTAGAATTAAATTACATTTTCAGTGTTGAACTTGACTCTTATTGATTTGCCGGGTTTAACAAAAGTACCAGTTGGTGACCAGCCTCCCGATATCGAACATCAGATACGAGAAATGCTGTTAACTTATATTTCACGTGAAACGTGTCTTGTCCTGGCAGTTACCCCGGCAAACAGTGATCTTGCTACATCGGATGCACTCAAACTTGCACGAGAGGTTAGTTGACAGTATCGCATTTAAACAAGAAAGAAGCCTGAAACAATTTAAACTTGCCTTGAAATTGCTTTAGAGCAACTTTTTTCCTTTTGAAATGCTGTCATTTATCAAGGAATCAAGCTTGTAGGTTGATCCACAAGGGCTGCGGACGATCGGAGTTTTGACAAAGTTGGACCTAATGGATGAAGGTACTGATGCCCGTGACATTTTGGAGAATCGTTTGTTTCCACTTCGCAGAGGTAAATTATTCAAATTATTGCAAATTATTGCAGATCTTTGTAAAACGGATAAACAGTTAGGAAATAAAGAAAAATTTTCTTCATATAATTACTAATAATCTCATACAGTTAACCTCTTACGATCCCAACCTCTGCTTAATTCGAGGTTCACCAGGTTATTTTCCTGTTCTGTACGAATTCTAAAGTTTCTTCTTTCGTTTGAAGTTTTAAAATTTCATATTATACAGTTAAGTCGTGGATTTAAAATTAACTGAACACATCAGTTATGAGATTTCCGTTAATTTTTATTTCTAAATACTTTCCAAAAAATATTTCCAGTGATTAAGTTGCAATTTATTCAGAAAAGTAAGGAAAATAGAACAGATGACGAAAATGCTTTACCATAATTTAGGTTATATTGGAGTTGTAAACCGAGGTCAGAAAGATATTGTTGGTAAAAAAGATATTAGAGCAGCACTTGACGCCGAGCGCAAATTCTTCATATCGCATCCCGCATATCGGTAAATCTTTTTGAGTCGGTTTATCCGTTCTGTTAAAAATTATATCTCCTGTTTTGAAAGTAACAGGTTTCCAGTTTGCAGTCATACCAAAAATTACAAACTTTTCTACGCGTCATAACAAAAGTATTTTAACAGACATCTGGCAGATCGTTTGGGAACACCATATTTGCAAAGAACGTTAAATCAGCAACTTACAAATCATATCAAAGATACGTTACCGGCATTGAGGGATTCGCTGCAAAAAAAACTGTATGCACTGGAAAAGGATGTTAACGAATATAAAAATTTCCAACCAAATGATCCGTCCAGGAAGACAAAAGCTCTTATGCAGTATGCTATCGTTTCTGCTTTTTTTTTTCTTTTTTTTTTTTTTCTAAATATTAATGTGAATGGAGAAGTTCTGTATTTAATTCTTGGTTTAATGATTTATTAAAAAAATTTTTTTTCCAAAACAAGGAGTCTTTGTAAGTATTGGGGAATTTGTAGATATGAATGTTACAGATCACTCATGAAGTTTTAGAATCTTCATATTTTAAAAACGCTTCCCGCATCGTAAAACTTATACCGCAGCATTTTGAAGGACAGTAGCGAGAGGGCTAGCTTTTTTTGTCCAAACTGAATTTTTCCAGATATATGTGTGTAATAATTTTATTATTTATCTCGGCAAGAATCTAAGATTATTATTCTTAGGATGGTACAAACTTTCACAACAGATATCGAGCGATCCATTGAAGGGTCATCATCGAAGGCTGTAAGTACAAATGAATTATCTGGAGGTGCACGAATTAATCGAATTTTCCATGAACGGTTTCCATTTGAGATCGTAAAAATGGAAATCGATGAAAAGGTTGAATTGTTCATATTCTTTTCAGTTTTGTTAATTGGATGAGATTACACACATCTGCAATTTTTCTTAGCTCTCAACATTCCTATATATAAAATTTCAAAAATAGGGTTTTGAAAAGAATGGCTTTATAGTATTAGGGTCATATTATTTTATTTTTTAAGCATAGTTTTTTCGTTTTACTCCTGTGAGAAAAGTGAAGTATAAGCGTACATAGCACTTGAATCAATTTAATTTTGTAGGAGATGAGACGGGAAATACAAATTGCAATACGTAACATTCATGGTATCCGTGTTGGTCTATTCACACCTGACATGGCATTTGAAGCTATTGTAAAGAAACAGATCGAACGTCTAAAAGAACCATCATTAAAATGTGTTGATTTAGTTGTTAATGAATTGGCTTCTGTTGTGCGACAGTGTGCTCAGTGTGTAAGTTTCAGTATTTTCATAAGGTTACACATCCCTGATTTTTACTGCTTACCCTGTGCTACTGGTATACTGTGATTACAGTGTTATCGCATAATTGAAACGGATCGGATTCCCATTATTCAAAATATCATGCAATATTTTGTTGAGCTTTTGATTGAATAATCGATATCTTTTATTAATGGATCAGAATTACTCTACTTTAATGTTTCTTTCTTTCCATCTTTGACTAAAATTAAGACAGAGTATAGATATAATAACATAAAGAAATTAATAATTTTAAAAGTTAGGATTGGTTTTTTTCTCATTCTGATTGAATAAAATACAGTTAGACATATGTTCAGGTTGCACGTTATCCAAGATTACGCGATGAAATTGAACGAATTGTAACGACAAATATGCGAGAAAAAGAGCAGTCTGCGAAATATCACATTTCGATGCTTGTTGATTACGAACTTGCTTATATGAATACTAATCATGAAGATTTCATCGGGTTTTCAAAGCAAGTTTCAATTGTTATAGTTGATTTTCAGTCATCACTTAATCCTTAGCGGCATGTATATTGCTGATTATGCATAAACAAAAGGCCACCATAGAATAGCCTTTACAGCTTGATATACTAATTGAGTTGTGTTACTCTTGAACTTTTGATAGTCAAGTTCATACATAAATGTTCACATCATGGTGTTGTACGTGGTGTTGATCATGGTGTTGTAGTTTATTAGATGGATTTACTTGACATTAGTATGACATCTCGAAATTAACTTTGTTTTATTTTGTTCCGGAGTTAAAATGAGAAGTTGCGTCTCAAAATATTACTTTATTTAAAAATTACATTAACAGCTTGTTGGTTTTTGTAGCGCGGAAGCAAAAGCATCGTCGACTTCACAAAAGAAAAATCTTGGTAATCAGGTGATAAGGAAAGGCTGGTTATCGGTGCACAATATATCGTTCGTGCGTGGTTCAAAAGACTGTTGGTTTGTACTGACATCTGACAGCTTATCATGGTATAAGGATGATGAGGTATACCACTTTCATCCTTTCTTTTCTCACTGATTCCGTGCTTCCAGACTTCAATTACAAATTTAAGTAATGTTTTTCTTCTGTTTGTTAGTTTCATTAGACAAAACTGATTGTTCTGCATGATAGGGCTATTTTCGTTCTTTAAAGCCTTTTCTTTATGATAGTTGTAGCTATATTTATAACAAAATCACATAGCTTGTGGTTTTCAAAGTGTGATTCGTAATTTCTTTTAAACTATCAATATTTAATCATTCAACACGACTTTTTATGGGCTCTGTTCGACTGTAGGCCGGAAATGTTTCTGCACCGATTTACTGAAAGTCTTTCACAATATAGGGTTCAGAAAATTATTGCACATGCTGATTGGGTATATAGTATTTTGAACTTATGGATTTCAAGTCACTTAGGAGGATTATCGTTTCTGCTTCCATAAAGTTTTTTAAGATGCTTATTCGCAGATCTCGGTAATATTTGTGTTGATAAAGATATGTTATCCAGTAGATTTTTACTAGCGATACTTTTTCGGAAACTTAAAAGTGTCTTATTGTAGGAGAAGGAGAAAAAATATATGCTGCCGTTGGATGGGATAAAATTGCGAGATCTTGAAGCTGGTTTTATGTCGAAGCAGCACAAATTCGCTCTCTTCTACCCCGACGGAAAGTAATTTTTTCATTTTTTCTGGTGGCTGGAATACTTCTCTAACCTATACTGTAAAGCTAAAAAAAAACTCAAGAACTAACAAAGTTATTAGCGGGAAGATCAGATTTAGGCATCATATTATGTTTGCTTGTTGTGCATTTTTACCATTGCTATGCTTTCATGGAATTATCATCCACGTACGCCTGTCGTATCAGGCGTACGTGGATGATAATTCGAAATTTTTAACAAAATTTTTTCAGTAAAAAATTAAATGAATTTCTATCTACCTTCTTTCTCTTTCTTTTTTTTCTGCTATGATTTTTTTAATTTCAGCACGTAAGCAATTTAATTATTTTGCTGGAAAATTCATATGGCCTGACGGAGGGACGCTTGTTGATTTTATCTGGTTAAATATTTTGTCTCAGATTTGTAATTCAAGGTTTGAGGTATTGGGCTGGTGCTGTTGTTTGAAGGACAGGAAAGTTGTATCTGTACTTTTGAGATAATGAACAGTGCTATAACCGATTTACTTATGTAGAATTTTCCGGAACTTTCAAAGAAAACATCTCCAGCCTACTTATATTGATTAATATTTACATTTTTTTTTTTTGATTTCCACTAAACAACGTGTTTTTTATTCTTTTTGCAGAAGGTAACTATAGCAACATAATACTTCAGTAAATTTTCCTCCTAAAATTGAAATGTTGTGAATTGGTTTATCTAAAAGTAAATGGTGAATCGTGTAGTGAAAGTTGAAAACATCTGTCTACTTGTTCGTTAAATCAGTTAGCAACAATTTTCGCATAAAATTAACAGCTTTTGCCTTAGATGCTTTTGTTCTCTTGGCGTGTCGTGTATAGTATAGTGAAATCCTAATGTATATGGTATCGGCACTTGAAAGAACATGATGATGTTCATTCTCAGTTGATTTAATTCTTTACGCGCCGTGGAAGTCTGGAAATGTACAAGAACGAGAAGTGAGGGCGGAATAGCTCCTACCATTGATTCGGTGTTATAATTTCAATAATAGCAATAGTTATATCAGCAGAAGCTCACTATGGAAGATTGTAACAGTGGGAAGCAAAAAAAGAAAAAAAAAATGTATTGGTAATGCTTGCTTACTAGATGTTTGGACTGAAAAAAGTAGCTTCAAATTTTTGTCTGTGGTCGATCTTTTGTCGAAAGTTAAATAGTACAGAATAAAGCCGATGTTGTTAGATAATGGGTAATATGAACGGATTAGCTGAACAAGTTTTTTTTTCCACTACTTTGGCACTGCGATTCCTTTTTTTTATTTTTTGACGTTTATGGAGCTTGACGGACTCTTCTGTATCAGCATTATGACCTCGAAAATGATATGGTTCTACTAACTGCATGAGTCATAAGCATGTACATAGCTAATATTTCCGAGCAAGAGTGATACAAATTATGTTATATTTGCCAGGAATATCTACAAGGATTACAAACAATTGGAACTAAGCGCTAGCAATTTGGATGAAGTAGATGCCTGGAAGGCATCATTTCTTCGTGCTGGTGTTTATCCAGAAAAGGAGAAGCCAGCCGAGGATGGTGAGGTAAGGTTTTCAATTTTCAAATTTTCGTTTAAAGTTTCACGCTGTTTTAATAGGTATTGTCTGATACAGATATAAAATTCGTATATATACATTTTTTTCCTTGAAGTTTTCTTCACTTTTTTTGGATAAGATATTGTTTTGACAGAGCGTTACGGCAATTGAAGAATCATCAGTGGATCCACAGCTTGAACGCCAAGTGGAAACAATTCGTAATTTGGTTGACTCTTATATGCGAATTGTTACAAAAACAATACGAGATCTTGTGCCGAAAGCAATTATGTTTCTGATTGTTAATAAAGTAGGGTCGTCTATTGACTAAAATTTTCTTGTACAAAAATTGGTATAAACAGCTTATAGCGAAACAGAAATAGGCATAATTAAGAATTATTGAGAAGCAATATTAAATATGCTGAAAAAGTTTCCGTCATTACCACAAGTGGAATAGTTCATATCAGTTATTCCGAACTAAGCTTACACTGAAAGAAGAACACAAATTGACGAGAATAAAATCAAGTTTGTTCTGATTGTTCATTTTTCAATTCATGAGTTATTTTCCAGGTTAGTGAATTTTTGCGTGATGGTGATCTTTTGGCTAATCTTTATCAGCTTGGTGATACAGTCAGTCTTTTTCCTAATTTCATTCATATTTTTCCTAATTCTCGGATAAACCAGCAAAATGAACAAAATGAGAATGTTCCGTTCTTCTTTGTTACTGATTAGAATAAAATTTATTTTGGAGAGCTATCTCCTATTTTTGATTACTATCTTTTTGTTTTTAGTACTGCATCGTAACCACTGGAATTTTTTCCAGGATTCACTGATGGAAGAAAGTCAGCTCGAAGCACAAAAACGAGAAGAAATGTTCCGAATGTATCATGCTTGCAAGGAAGCATTAAAAATTATTGGCGAAGTGAATATGTCTACAATGTCAACTGACGCACCTCCTGCAGTAGCAAGTGATTGGCTGAGGTAATTGTTTTTTGCACTTAAAGAAAATTTTACCTGGGTAATTCTAACTGTGGTTAACTTTGGATAGATTCAGTGGGAAACCCTCTTTATATTTGTTATTTCGTCCAACAGGCTTCATTTTTTGACGAGGAGAGGAGTTCAGTTTTTCAAGACGTCGAAAAAAAAAAAAACTCCAACTTTAGATCCAATGGACCATCTCCGATACCGCGACCTGGAGTGGGTGGTGGATTAACTGCGCAGCGTCCAGCTCCAATGCCACCACGACTGACGGGGAATGTGCCGAGCACATCTTCACTTGCGAATCGACCACTACCGGGACCACCGGGTGGCCTTCCTGCTCCGTTGTTACCCATGTAAGTGTATTAACTGTAAAACACGTTGTAGCATAAATAGCTGCTGAGGAATGTCTCACATTAGTCTCCCTAAATTCCTTCGAATCCAATTTTATATTGAGAGAATTGTGATACATGGTCGTATCTTTCTTCATACAGTTAATGTTTCTTTTTTTTCGAAATTTTTTTCAAAAACACTCGGCAAATTTTTTGCCGAGTGTCAAATGGTGCATATGACATAAATTAATACACATCTCAATTATGCGAGATATGCAGAAGCATTTTGTCCTTAATGATAGATTACCTTTTCATAACTGATAATTAATAGTTATAGGGAGTTTGAAGAACTAATATCTTTGCTTGTTTCATTTGCTTAAACATTTATTGTTTTTCATGATATGAATTTTTGAAATCATTTAGGCGTCCAAAATAACTCACCGAAGGGTAAAATGATTAGCATTTTTTGAGCCTGCTATTACAATAAAGAATTAGTAGTGCATGTTATGTGTTGTTTTTACTCAGTTATTAATTTGACACCATATAGTATTGTTGTCGTTGGTTTAGAGTACAGTGTAATAATTGTTGTTGTAATAGCAGTAACTTAATCGCTTTTTCACCACTAAAGCATATTGCATGAAGTCCTAGAAAATTGTTTATTTAATTTGCTGCTGGTCCAGAATACAGTGCATAATCTAGTCGGAATTTAGTTATCACTAAATTCTAGCAGGGTTTTACTCTCTAAATGATTTTACTGTCTAAATGATGTAATCGGAGTTACAACGGATAAGTAATCTGATGGCATAACGAAACTAACAGATAGTGAAATTGTAACGTATGAAGTCCCCAATCTTCTTGTATTCCTTAGAGAAATTCCGTACATTTGTCGGGCTGAAGTTCGCTGACTAATTCCGTGTTATCAGAAATTAGTGAACGACGACATAACGAAACTAACAAATAGTGAATTTGCTGTCGAAACAGGAAGATGGAAAATGTATGATTTATGTTATAACGCCGTATATCCTGCGTAATCGTCGTAATGCATGGTTTCCAGGTACAGATACTATGTGTCGTGCAGTCGGGCAGAGTAGTAAAGGCGGTTTGCTAATTGCAGTGTTTGATTTCAAATAGAAAATGTGAAGTGGACCATTTGTTGTCTCAAACTTCTCCCGAAGTATTTTAATAAGCTTTTGTTTTGTTTCAGTCGAGTGCATAACAATTCAGCGGTTCAAAACGGTGTACCTCCGAGGATACCAGATCGACCGCAGATACCTTCACGCCCTTACTGATTTCCAGCTAGATGCTACAATCCTCCTCCTCCTCTCTCATGTAAATATATTTCTGTATTAGAAGTGAGCTTTGCTAAGGTCCTAATTCAATTAGTAGTACTTGAAGAGTTGATGTTACTCAAATTCTTGCTTTAGGAAATTAGCCATTCCATATAAAAACGATTTATATGCCACTCTCTTGTATACTTTCTTCATTGGGATTTCATATATCTTTATTTCAACACATCTGATTGATGGCACCATAATCAGCTACACTAATCATTATGGTGGGGACGAACCTTTTATTAGACTATTGTACGACTTGAACAGGCTTACTACAATGTGCTTAGTATTTGTTTATACGCGTCCTGTTATATATATGCTGTTTTACACGAATCGTTCTTTTTCTGATGAATTTCCAGTCGTGCGTAGCTTCACATTTCTTATTTGCTGTATGGGTCTTTAGTTATGTCTAAAATAAGAGATGTTTTCGGGACTTCCAAAGCAAAATACATGGCTCAAAATTCAATGACTTATCCTTCGATTTTTATACTGCGGGAAAAGATTGAAATGAGTTGGAGCCAGACAAATTTACAATCTGATCCTGATGTTCATGATTAATATAACCCCTCTGCGAAATGCTGTTTTATTGAGCAGAGCAGGAATGGAAGTTGAACACTGACTTTTTCAATCGTAGCCATAATGTTGGTCTTCATTTTACGCACAAAACATTTTGTACATTGCGGGAACTCTCAAATTTTATATACGTTTTGTTAGCCATTTGAAAGTTATGCTTCACTTCCGTTCTTTCGGAGTTTTATCTCTAATTAAATTGGATAATCTTATAAAGTACTATTTGTGGTAGATGTTGTCGTAAACTATAGTAGCAAACATGAAAAGTAGGACTTTTCAAAAAAAGAAGTAAAACTTTCCATGTGTAAGCAACATTCATTATTTTACTATAATTTATTTCTCTTTTACCGACAGTTCCTTTTCCCTTCAGCTAATTTTTTAATTTTCTGAATGTAAGGAGAGGATGGTACTCATTCACTGAATGACCTCTTCATCTCAATCTCCAATTTAAACTTTCAAGTAAATTCAACAGTAAATACCTCTCTCTCCATCAAGATATCTTCCAGTATTTCGAAAAAAATAGATTTTGATCAAGCTTTGAAACTGAAATCTTGAATTCATTGCTTTTAGCAACCTCTCTAGCGTAATCGCGTTGTACTTTTTATTACTAAGGTAAAAAAGGATTCCGGAATTATCAAATACATTTTTTCAGGATCATCCTGCTACTGAACATATTTATGCTATAAAATCCCTTCTAGAAGTGATTTTTAAGGGTTTTTCGTTCAGCTGTAAAATCTCCATGTTGATAATTTGTGTTGCAAGTTAATGTTCATAAGTAAATGTATGTCTTTGTGGTTTAGCTTCTCCATAAACTTGAATTCGGTGTGCGCTGGATAGTTTTTTTTTATTTTTATTCTTTTTTTTTTTTGTATGGGTTTGTACACACAGGACTTCTCTGCAAAAAAAACGTCCTAAATTCAAATTTAAATATTTTTAAATGCAGTAGATGACCTCATCCAGAAACTTGTTAATTAAAAGATGATTGAAAAGGTTTGAAATTTTACCTAATGAATTCACAAAAGATGCAAATGCAGGAAGTTGTAGCCTTTCGATTTCCTAAGTGTTTAACATGTCATTTATAATAGAGTTAATGAATGCAGTAATGAGACATCAATCCTCTTCCTCTTCAAAATATTCATCTGGTTCTGATTCTTTGTCACTGTCGTTCTGGTGACACTGAGCCATTGGCACGTGTAAATGATAGTCTTTCGAAATGGATGATTTTGTTACATTTGCACGACTTCTACCGTATTGATTCCTTGCTTTTAACATTTTGTGAACATAGCGTAACTGTTGTTCTCTGCAAAATTGGAATCTAAATTTTTATAACTGATTTAACCAGAAAAAGTCGATTTCGTAGTCCTATATTTTTTCTTCTGTACTGAATTCGTTGTTAGCTTTTCTATAATACAATTCGGATTATATAGCTTTTTCATATAAGCCGAATTTCACATTTCAGGACACTGAATTACGTATTTTGGACATACGGACGTGAAAGTTTTTTATATTATTCATAGTAGCTAAGGGATTCTGGCAAGGGAACGGAAAAAAAAGATACAAACATACCTGTAAGTTTCATCATCTGGATCAAGTCTGAATGGAACATAGGAATCCTTTGGCGAATTTCTCGGTGTTGAACAACCTGGTGATTCAGGGATGCGAATTAACTTTTTTCGACGTATATTCCTTCGGACAGATTTTGGTGTTGGTGTACGCAAGACAGATAGTAATGAGTCATCGGAGTCAAAAGTTGTCACTGATGGCATCATCTGAAATATTCAGTAATTGGTCTCTTCAAATAATTGAGAACATCCACATGAAAGTTATGTCGAAAAAGCGAAAGCAAAACGACTTAAACTAAAATTGGAATTTACTGGAAATTAAGAACTGACTGCCACTTTTCTTCCTCTCGGTTCCATATCCATTGTTTCTTCGAAAAAGTCTGAACCATTGCCTGCTTTCAGATACTGCCGAGTGAATCGATCCGCTTGGATTTGATATGCAAGCGTGCCAACCTATTATGCATTTTCACATTTTAATGAAAGAAGCGAAGGTACTAAAATTAATATAAAAAAGTTGCTCCAGCTAAAATTTTATAAACTCACTGTCTATAAGGAATTCACTATGTGCACATTTCAGTGTCACCAGATCTGATATCTACAACTACGATGAGAATGATATAACTTACTTTGGTTTTTCTAAGCGCATCCACCACATCAGCTGGTACATCCATCGTTTTACTTTCTTTTGGAATAATATTCAGTTTTAAAACCTGTAGTGCTTGCCTACGACATTCTTCCGCCGTATGTGTTCGCATCAATGCAGCAATATTTTCCCAGTCTTCCCAGTTTTGTGGGCATATAGCACGAACTGCTAACTAAAACACGGCCATATTTGCTACATCAAACAAATATTAAGATTACTGATGATGAATTAGTCAAAACCTTCGAAATCACTTTTACTATACGATGGTTCCATTTCTTTAATGGTGCTTGGCTTCTTACTAATTTGTTCTCCGTCACTGTGACTGCATAAAAAGAAATTTTTTCGATGACTACGAGTTTATAAAATAGGAAATGAAACTTAATACTTCAGAGCATATAGTTTTTAACAGGTCACAGAATAATTTGCAATAAGTAGATTTTACTTTCAGTCTGGTATTATCATTCCCTTTCCATTTTTTCGCTTGGACATTTTTTCACCATTTCAGTGACATTGCTGTTTGCAATTCTGCCCGCCTTTGCATTTTCCACAATACCGTTCTCCGATTCCACATCGCTGAACGATACAATCGGTGCAGTTTCCTTAACGCTATGCTGTTTGTCGTCATCCTTCCTTTGTGCTGCAGAGTTCATCAGATAATGTATAGTGTTAGCAACCTTCTATCCCGTTATTCGAAAGAAGAAAAGAAATAAAAAGTGAACCGTTTCTAGCTTTTAAAAAAGTACCTTTCATAGACTTGTTCTTCTGCTTCGGAACAATATTCCTAGAAGTTTTAATTCGGTGTTTACGTAATTTATGTATTTTTGCCGTCTTTCTTTTTACGCCTTCCTCTGGTGAAGATATAATCATGCGTGAACTGCGCTGAAAATGATGAAAGAATGCAACCAGCAAAGATACATTAGTCAAAAACAAGCAATTCAGAGAATTCCAGCACATCAAATTGAAAAAAAAGAACTTTCAACCTTTAAAAATCAAGATTTACATACATGTCCACGTTTTCCACAAAAAGGCGTTAGGGGTATAAGCGGAGACAGTCTTCGATCATCATCATCATCATCATCATTGGAAGAAGAGCTTTTACTGTCGCTGTAAGCAACAAGAGGGACACTTTTAATGTTGGTATTGTGAAAACTAGGTTTTCGGCCTTCTTTCTGCAGCATTTCTCGTAAATTCATCTCACGGAGAGTTGATAAAGAGCTCTGAAATTTACAATTGGATTCTGTCTAGAAAGGAACTGGTTCAATGTTTCTTGCTGTTCTACTTTTAATCGCATTTCTCTGCACCGAAAATCAAATCAAATTAGTAGGTAAATCATGGGTAGCTCATTCCATTTCTTTCATTGCTGATTACGGACTGAAAGACATTCCCCCACACTATCAACAAGTAATTTTCTTATTCAATTACTATATGAAAATGATTCCAAGCCAATGAAAAAGTTCACCATATCAGATGTGCTTGTCGAATAAATGGAATCTGTTGTAATACCGACAGCTTTTATTGGTGAACCATGAACATTGTACACAATTCGTTGTCCTGTCCACGTCGCCAGGCGTGGTTTAATAGCACGACCGCTTCTAGTCGTTTTCAACAGCAAAAGGTCCGCAGAATTTCTCACTGTAAAGTATTACTATTTATCCTAAAATATGAAATATTTAGCTTTAAACTCATTCAATCTGTTAAAAAAAAGAGCATAGAATGGGAAAACGTGAAGGATGAAAATGAAACAGAAATAGATTGGGAGAATTATCTCATGTTGACAAATACTTCGTCCTAATGAAGTTATTAGTTACCTGCATCCTTTTCTTCATGCTTCACTCGCTTTGCTGGGAAAATAAAACCTTTGCTTTGTCGATGCTTATTATCTCTTCGCTTTCCAGTCTTTACGCGATCTGAATCGTAAGAATGAAGAGACATATATAGAATTCCAGTTCGACCAGTTAAAATACATTTTAAGAGATCCAAAATTTACATGAATCTTCAATTCGATATCGAAAAAATTTCTTCGAAGTGGGACATTTTGTAGACTTTAGATCCTCCCTACAGTTTGGGATGCTGTCCTCATAAGATAAGCCATCAGAGTCACTACTCTGAGAATCACTATCAACAGATAAACACTTTTTGACACTCGGTTCAAAACCACGGCGATGTAAAATTCCCACTTCATCATCGTCATGAATTTCAGAAATAGTTAGCGATTGCTGCGGCGGTAGTTGCGGCTCACTGAAATTTGATCCTCAAATTTTAAAAAAATTTGAAAAGGGAAAAATTTCTTCACAAAAGGAGAAATTTGTGGTAACCATGAAAAATTACCTACTAAAATTCAAGAAAAAATTCAGCAGCAGTTGTAGGCACTTGGAGACGAAAAATAAGGACGGAAAAAGTTAGCATAATATTCATATTTGTTATTGCAAACAGTTAAGTAATAATCCTCGAAAAAAGAAACAAGAAAACTTACATGTATGTACTGAAAAACAGTGACAGGATACGATGCCAATCTTTTGGAAATCCATTCAGGAATTGTGTCACAAACTCTCTCGGAAATCCTGAAGAAAAATAATATAAATCCCATATTGAAGAGCTTCTCGGCTAAAAGTGCAACTGATGCAAGAGTATCTATTTTTGCCTCCTCTCTCAACATTATATCAGCAAATTGATAAGGGGATATCATACAGAAAAAAGCAATACATAAAATGTGACATTTCAATCAAATTTGGGACAACTTCATATCTTCATCTTCAGTGCTATGAATATCAAACAAATATCAAACTATACATGTAGAATTTAAATGAAAGTATAACAAGCTAATTATACTTATTTCGTAATCAATTCAGAAGCAAAAGCAACAAAAACTACCTTGCTGCAAAGCTAATATTGTATTGATCGGTCCCATCAGTTCATATGCACCTGTTTCAGTTCGCAGCAAACGATTACCTTCCACCGCAACAATACATGATGTTTTCCAATCCAATTTTTTGTCCCTAAACATGGATTTGAAGACACAGTTGGCATATTGACGATTTGATCCTGAGCACAATGTGCGCATATTGGTTTCCATTTATTCAAACGATTGAAAATTGACAAGAATAGCATGTTGGAAAGAACGACACAAAAACAGCAAATAATTAAGGCAACTTACGGACGAAAACCAACTATAACAAAAGCGAAATTTGGGAAAAGCTTCGAATGTCCTAAGTCATTTGCAGAAAATCGTATTGTCCAGTTATATAAATCTACTGCTTCTGAAAATATGGAGTAAAACATTTTTTATTGGTCATTTTGCTTCCGGAAGAATTTCAATAACAAAGAAAAACGCATGCAGACAGTAATTGGCTAATTCATAGATGTATTTTAAGTTCAGGATCCGGAAACTCACTTCCTAAAATTCCGACACGAAACATTGTTGGGCAGCGTTAAATGTCAATATCGATAAAAAAGTTTTAAGAAGCAACTATTTTTTCTGAAAGAATATTACACATGTAAAATTTACGTCCCAACTCACTTGGACGACGTCGCTGAAGTGGTAATAGCGGCATTTTAAACAGCGTATCTTCTTGCGGTTTGTCTTCAAAAATCGCTTTCTCATCAGACATCTTCATCTCAGTAGCACGTTTGCCAGCATTAACTGACATAAACTGGTTCTCACATTTTAGAATCAACTTTTGTTTAGTGGAATCATGACTTGAAGATGCGATAGATGAGCCAAGATTTCTCGGGAATCCACCGACTGGATTTGTGAACTTATCAGAAGAGGTGGATGCAAAGAGTTGTTCGTTATTTATTTCTTCATCTTCCTCCACAATTTTTTCTTTGATTAACAAATATTTCGCGTGTTTCGTATCACTATTCGAAAGTGATGACACTTCATGTCCACCAAAAACTATAAATTTAAAAAGAAAAATTGGATAGCGGATGATTCAGATTGGATGCACTTTCTCAGAAATTATTTCCGAAGACTAAAAAATGTACTCACTCTTAGCACAAGCAATTTTAAGCAAGGAATTAATTATATAAAAGTCTGCAACATTAATTGCTTTAATTACCGTCTCTAAACGTTGGTATGCGACGTCCATCGGTACGTGAGCATTTGGATATATCTAGAAGTACACCACTGAGAAGCACAGAATGTAATCTTTGAGATACATTAAGTTTATTAGGCCTCACCACATTACTGTAATAATCGCCTAGAAGTTCTCGCCATTCATATGGAAAACCATCTTTGAACCTTTCAATTAGTGTCTTTGGATATCCTGAAAAAGAGCACTATTTCAAAAAAGAGCACTTTTGCAAAAAGGAAAAAGATTCACAGCGTTCAAAATTGATAACATAAAATATGCTCAGTGACTATTGGAAAATCTAAAATATCACTGAATTTGTAAGTAATAGCATCAATAATAAGTTTCATGCTACAAGAAAATTTTTACAGAACGACTCGTCTACCGTAAAATGTCTTAGAAATGTTAGAAGAAATATATAAGTTCAGAGATGGAAGAATGAGGTCTCTGAAAGCAGCTGTCTAGGCAAATGACATTATATTTATCACCATTATTAACAATTTGATGCTCCAGAGTGGTAGCAATTCTTACAAAAAAAAAAAAGAAAAAAAAAACTAAACAAATAAGATTCTCATTTACTAATTTCTTCACTACGTTGAAATATATTAATAGAGTTGCAAACAAACGTTGCAATACTGTAAAACATGTCTTTTTATGAAAACAAATTTGAATAAATTATGGAAGTTTTATATATCACTGTTTAGGAAAAAAAAAAACTGGTAAAGAGTACTTCAAAAAAGTCGCTTTTGAGGATTTCAAAAAAAAAAAGAAAAATTTCTAAGAATATTCTAAATAAACGATAACAAAACACTCTAAATAATAATGATTTGTCATCAATACCAAGTCCATATGCTGAATCTTGATCAATTACTCCATGTAAAACATATTTGGAGCCGCTAATAGTTAGTAATGTCACTGAGTTATATCTTTCCTGGATTGCTGTACTGCGCCAATTTTCCAGTTCACGTTCTTCGACGTCTTTCTTTCGATAACCTTCCACGCATATAGCAAATTCATCCTTATCATTGCGGATAAACTGAAAAGTTAAATATTGCTTGTCTTAAACTTAAATAGTGGCATTAGTTACCAAATACATTCAACCTAATATTTATCTCAGTAATGAGCCTAGAAACGTAAACTCTTGGAGTTTCTTAATGTATGGATATTTAACCAGTGAGCTACCTTTGTATTCAAATGCCAATAAAACATTCCAAATGAAATTTCAAATCTTAAAAGAACAAAAAACTTCAAGTCCTCAAATGTTAATGGCTACATTGGAGCAAAACCTAACTTTAACGTCCCGTAACATATTATATTTTTTTTGCTAAATCGATATTCACCATGACTCAAAAAATTTTTTAAATGCATTAAACATCTTCACTACCATGATGATAAATTTGAAAAAACTTTTGCATCTTGTCATAATTATTAAAAAATAATTGAAAACAGTTCCGTCATTCACTTACAAAATATCTGAAACGAAACTTCAATCCTCATGAATAATTTCAAAAACTCGAAATTTCAAAAAATTCTACAACTACAACCATTAACCTTGAAAATCCAAAGTTTAAGATCGATTACTGTCTGTTGACTTTTTTGTTGTGAGTACATTTCTTTTTCTTTTTTGTTTTAACCGTGCATCTGCAAAAAAAGAGTTGAAAACTGGTACAGGATAAATTCAGAAATGATATTGACGATATGTTTTAATCAATAAACAATTTGAAATCATACATATTATTCACTTTTGAAGTCATACATATTATTCACTCTGATGACTCCCATTGATGAAAACGATAGACGATAGGGAATTCCGCAATCAAGCGAAACAGACATGCATAATTAGACAAGTCGAATAATAATGATAACATGCGAATTGTTGCACATGTACGTTGGTACATAGGATTAAAAGTCTACATCGAACATATGCCGCCTAGAAGCCTTAATATTTAAACGTATCCGACATACATAGCAGCTTTCTCAAGCAAGAATAAAAACACGTCCAAAATGTCGGGAATGATAAGGTCCTTTGCTTACTAGGAAACAATGACACATAGTTAGGTATAATGCATTTAGAAATGTTTTTGCCAGTTATCCAAAATTCCTATATATCGTACAAATTTCCCCTAAAAGTATTTTGGAATACTTAATCTGCCCGCCGATTTGCTAATCAGGATTGTGTTAGTATTGTGCACGTAACATCACGTACTTCTCCAACCACACGTCTTACGTGGAACATTTCACACCCAACACCTAACAAAATGTAAAATTTGGCGCGCAAATGTCGTTGTATTACGCTGATCCACGCTAAAGTGATCATTTAAGCAGACACGATATGCAAATTCTCGTTCCAAGCATTATTCAGAAAATCAGAAGCCGTTATTCATAGTATTGTGTGGGTTGAAGAAATTGTTAGATGATCAAAAACAAAAATTAAGTAGTTTGGAGCAAGAAACAAATCTTTACTTTTTCTCTTAACACCTCATAATCAATGGTCTCTCATAAAGACAGAATAAGTTTGTTAAATGAGTAGTTACCTTTTTAAAATTGTCAGTTACTTGCATTGATCAGACATACATACACACACACACACACACACACACACACACACACACACACACACACACACACT